>NC_091126.1:170973177-171130677 GCF_040183065.1 Periplaneta americana | reverse complement strand
GTTTGAGAATAAGATGCTTAGGAAAATATTTGGGGCTAAGCGGGATGAAATTACAGGATAATGGAGAAAGTTACACAACGCAGAACTGCACGCATTGTATTCTTCACCTGACATAATTAGGAACATTAAATCCAGACGTTTGAGATGGGCAGGGCATGTAGCACGTATGGGCGAATCCAGAAATGCATATAGAGTGTTAGTTGGGAGACCGGAGGGAAAAAGACCTTTGGGGAGACAGAAGTAGATGGGAGGATAATATTAAAATGGATTTGAGGGAGGTGGGATATGATGATAGAGACTGGATTAATCTTGCACAGGATAGGGACCGATGGCGGGCTTATGTGAGGGCGGCAATGAACCTTCGGGTTCCTTAAAAGCCATTTGTAAGTAAGTATGGGACCGGTGCCCACCCAGCATCGTGATGTACTTGGGGAGTTACGATAGGTAGCGAAATGCGGTTGCGAATACCAGCTATAACGGCTGGGGGGATCATCGTGCTAACCACACGATACCTCCATTCTTGTTGGATGATCGTCCACCTCTTCTTCGGCATTTGGGCGTGAGGCCAGCAGCCGGCTGGTCGGTCTAGTCCCTTCACGGGCTGTAGCGCCACGGATTACTGTTATTATTATTATTATATTATTATTATTATTATTATTATTATTATTATTAGTATTATTATTATTGGTGATAGCGAGATGTTATTTGGAGAGACGAGACGAGAATTACTCTACCTAATATTGTCTTACAGTTAGAGAAAATCTCAGAAAAAAAACAACAGTTCAGCAGCCCAAGAGAGAATCGAACCCGCGCTTAAGCGCAGCTCCTTATCAGCAGGCGAGCGCGTCCGCCTGAACTACTCCGGTGGTCGTTTATATATTACAGTCCTTTTGTTTATGTTTTTTGCACAAGCACATACTGTATAGTAAATAAAACGAATTTTACGGCAGAATAATGAGTGGCCATAAATTTCTAAAGCCAAATAGACCAAGGATCCAACACCCAACCCCTGAAGGAAACTAAATGACAAAAGCAGAGCCATTTATGACCTTAAACCCTCAATGTCCAGTTAACCATTCACAAGTCGACAGAAAGTGTTATTCATTCCAAACAAATAGGGTTAGCTACCCTTTGTGATCTGAGTTGGGTTTTCCCTGCTAGAGGAAAGAACTGTTCATATTTCCGCCTAAGTCATGAAACTAATATGGAGAAAAGGAATGTTAAAATAATAAAATCTAGTAACGAATTTAAAGGCAGAAATGATGTGTTTTACCATTAATAACAATTGATGGTTAATGATATCTACAATAAACGGAGTTCACAAATGCGACACTTGTACAGGGTGGGGAATAGGAACCAAGTGTTTTTAAAATAATCATAAAACAGTTTTTGTTTTCAACACATTTTATTGGTAGAATAACGTTTGTGAAAACATACCATTTCAATTATGAGCGGAAAATTACATCTGTCATGTGATGTCCGTCTGTGTTGACGCATTGTTTAAGGCGCTGACGAAAATTCACCTCTATTCTTTCCAGGGGATCTCTGTTGATTTGAGTGATGTGTTGACGTACTGTGTCCTTTAATTCATCTAATATTCGGGGCATATCCTCGTAAACACGTGCCTTTAGGTACTCACATAGAAAAAAATCACGTGGACAGGTCAGGGGACCGACGGAGCCATGGAACATCACCAAGTATCGAAATGAGACGATTGGAAAACAGGAGGTAAAGAACTGCCATTCACGCTCTGAAGATATGCGCCGTGGCCCCATCTTGCTGAAACCACCCATCTTGTTTGGGTGTAAATGTAAATCGCCATGCAAAATCCGTCTTACCGTATGATTGCTGATTCCAAGAGCAGCTGAATGTCTTCGAGCAGAGCGGCCTGGGCTGCGCATTATCGCTTGTCTGACTGAAAATTTTCTGGAGTACGGACCCTATGTTGGGGGCCGGGCGATTTATTCTTTAGTATTGCGCCTTTTTTTTAAGATTTTTTAACCCAACATAAGATTGTGTCATTTACGGGAACAGAATCATTGCGATTAATATTGAATCTGTAGCAAAATTCACGCCGTTCGAGCTCACCGACTCGCCATTTCTAACAAAACAATCATACGCAAACATGCGTCCACTGCTCCATGATGCCGACTGCAGGTGAAATGCTATGAGCCACGGAATGGAATGTTACATGCCGCACGTCTCTCCCTTTCATAATGACTGAGAACAAGCCATTCCAAAAACACTTGGTTCCCATGCCCCATCCTGTATTAAGTCTTACAAAGATGTTGGTCCACATAAGGAATGAAGATGACTAATTGTGCAATAACAATAATATCCGTACTTTCATCGAAAATATAAAATGCTATCCATTTTCCATTCTTAATGATAATTCTCAGGTGGGCGGGTAAAAGAGCTTAAGTCATTATTTTTGTGATACAAGATTTCCTTCATTAAACCAGTTTCCTAAAAGAGATCCTAAAACCAGTGACGTCAATAATAAAGAAAATCATGAAATAGACGAAACAATTCCTTTAAAGGACAAACTTACATGATAATATATTTCAGCAGTTGTTCAGGATACTTACTTATGGCTTTAGGAAGCCGGAGGTTCATTGCCGCCCTCACATAAGCCTGGCATCGGTCCCTATCCTGAGCAAGATTAATCCAGTCTCTATCATCATATCCCACCTACCTCAAATCCATTTTAATATTATCCTCCCATCTACATCTCGACCTCCCCAAAGGTCTTTTCCTCTCCGGTCTCCCAACTAACACTCTATATGCATTTATGTATTCTCCCATACGTGCTACATGCCCTGTCCATCTCAAACGTCTGGATTTTATGTTCCTAATTATGTCAGGTGAAGAATACAATGCGTCCAGTTCTGCGTTGTGACTTTCTCTATTCTCCTGAAACTTCATCTGTCTTAGTCCCAAATATTTTCCTACGCTCCTTTTTCTCAAACACTCTTAACCTCTGTTCTTCTCTCAAAGTGAGAGTCCAAGTTTCTCTATTCGCCTCAAATGGATTCTGTAAGAATTTCACGGTTGTGGAGGATATCGTAAAAAATTGCAGTTGCCATAGGAAAACTTGTGGCTGTTGCTAAAGACGTAGCTCTCGCTATGATTGGCGAAACTGGCTTTTATTCCCGTTTGCAATCTAAAATTACAAGCATATGGGTCGAGTATTTTGTCAGTCGTTACACAATTTATTTTGTCGGGAAAGTTTTTGCGCCAAAGTTCTTGAATATGAAGAAATTATTGAAATTGTACTTAGTGGCTTTTAAGGAACCCGGAGGTTCATTGCCGCCCTCACATAAGCCCGCCATTGGTCCCTATCCTGAGCAAGATTAATCCAGTCTCTACCATCATATCCTACCTCCCTCAAATCCATTTTAATATTATCTTCCCATCTACGTATCGGCCTCCCTAAAGGTCTTTTTCCCTCCGGCCTCCCAACTAACACTCTGTATGCATTTCTGGATTCGCCCATACGTACTACATGTCATGCTCATCTCAAACGTCTGGATTTTATGTTCCTGATTATGTCAGCTGAAGTATACAATGCGTGCAGCTTTGCGTTGTGTAACTTTCTCCATTCTCCTGTAACTTCATCCCTCTTAACCCCAAATATTTTCCTAAGAACCTTATTCTCAAACACCCTTAATCTCTGTTCCTCTCTCAAAGTGAGAGTCCAAGTTTCACAGCCATACAGAACAACCAGTAATTTAACTGTTTTATAAATTCTAACTTTCAGATTTTTTGACAGCAGACTAGATGACAAAAGCTTCTCAAACGAATAATAACAGACATTTCCCATGTTTATTCTGCGTTTAATTTCCTCCCGAGTGTCATTTATATTTGTTACTGTTGCTCCAAGATATTTGAATTTTTCCACCTCTTCGAAGGATAAATCTATTTTTATATTTCCATTTCGTACAATATTCTTGTCACGAGACATAATCATATACTTAGTCTTTTCGAGATTTACTTCCAACCCTATCGCTTACTTGCTTCAACTAGAATTTCCGCGTTTTCCCTAATCGTTTGTGGATTTTCTCCTAACATATTCACGTCATCCGCATAGACAAGAAGCTGATTTAACCCGTTTAATTCCAAACCTTCTGTGTTATCCTGAACTTTCCTAATGGCATATTCTAGAGCGAAGTTAAAAAGTAAAGGTGATAGTGCATCTCCCTGCTTTAGCCCGCAGTGAATTGGAAAAGCATCAGATAGAAAATGGCCTATACGGACTCTGCTGTAAGTTTCACTAAGACACATTTTAATTAATCGAACTAGTTTCTTGGGAATACAAAATTCAATAAGAATATTATATAAAACTTCTCTCTTAACCGAGTCATACGCCTTTTTGAAATCTATGAATAACTGATGTACTGTACCCTTATACTCCCATTTTTTCTCCAATATCAATACAAAAAATTTGATCAATAGTCGATCTATTACGCCTAAAACCACACTGATGATCCCAATAATGGTTCATCGGTACAGTACGGAGTTAATCTTGCTCAAAAGGATTGAAATTGTAGAGAGACAGTTTTAATAGTTCATCTGATGCAAATCACAAGATAAGTTTAGATAATTTACAGAGTTGTCGAATAGGACAGCTTTATCTGGCTTTTCCTTATTTTTGTGCCTAAAATGGCTTGGGAGTCGAAATATCACCTTTACTTTTTCATTTAGATAGAATATGCATTAGAAGTTCAGGATGAACACAGAACGGCTTTCGGACTCTAAACCCGTCGAGAAATCAGATCTTCCATTTTTGTGTAATGTTAGAGGTCACTTGAATTTTTTGTGAACGTCCTTGCAGGGTAAAGATGAACTTAGTTGAAGTAGAGTTCGTAAACTAACAGTTACAAAATAAATGCTTCCCGCATATTTCCGCCCAATTCGTATGGCTTTATTTTAATAGGGAAGATACGTGATGTAAGTAGCTATATTTTGGAATGACACTGTTACTTATTTTCTTTACAGGTACCGAAGACAATATCAAGGAGATGACTAGAGGATAACTCTACAGCTTTATCAAGTAGGCCTAGTGTTCTGAAAAGACAAGATATATATAAAGAATAGTTGGTTGAAAATCATAAATTGTCCATCAGAAAAAGTCAGAGATTGTGATTTTTCAAGTCGGAGCTCAAACAAAAACGGATAGCTGCAGCTAGCAAAGAAGAAGTAAAAATTGGAAATAAGACAATCAGAAAATCCTGACATTTATAAATTAGAATTATCTATTATTCATGTAAGAAAAAAATTGTTTAACTTTTGAGTCGATACTCAACTTGTCCTACTAAATATCCACCAAAAAGTGGTAAGCAAAATCTGATGCTGAGAAGTCAATGAAAGAAACTAGAAAGCGTATACAAGCATGAAAGGTAGAGATGTTGCTATTAACTGACGCCAAAATTCGGCTTCGGTAATAGGAATGACGGCAAAATTTCGCTCAGATTCTTTTCCGATTCTGAGACAGCTTCAAGAACAACTGGAGTGGACTTAGACCTCATAAATAGATTTAAAATAATTTTATGCTCGACCATGCCGAAATGTAGTAATTATACACCTGGTAGCAGACCTTTAATGCATGTCATTAAAGTACACCTACTCATTAAAGGTCAGGTCTTTCAGCCAATGAGGTCTCAGGTTACAACTGTTCAGCCAATGACAGGTCAGCTTTCTACCGTTATAAAACCGCAAGTATCGATTATTCTCGGATATGTAATCGAAAGAGAATTAGCGAAAAGTCACGGAGGCTGGAAATCCAATACTGTCGCAGAAGGTTATGTTGTGTTACTATAATAATTAGCGTTAATTGTAAATAATATTCAAATACATTCAATTTGTCATCTCGTTTTTCAATGTCTAATTTAATTTCAATGTTATCTCTGTAGGTTCTTATGGCCTAGCAAGGTCAATGTCGACATCTGTTCTTCGGGAAAAATCAATACTTTCGCGTCTGCGCACATCTCACAACATACGGAACATTGCTCCAGGTCAGATACAATAAAATTAATAATATCAAGTTAGAAATATGGTCGAGCATAAAAAGTCGTATGAAACTCGCCTATAATGGTAATTAAGAAGCTCGTATGAAAATTATGAAACTCGCTTGCGCTCGTTTCATAAATATCCGTACTCACTTCTTAATTACCTTCATTATAGGCTCGTTGCATAATGTACTATTAGAATATCAAACGACAATAAAATACAAAATAATAAACTTACTTTATTCCGTAGAGAAACTGCAGAACTTCATGTGAAGCTTTTGTGGGTGGCATTCAGCGACACCTATGCCCGTGTGCACCATTCTCGATTAAAATTTGACCATGGTTAAGTCGGCACTTGACCATCTTCAACGCCAATTTGCGGAGTATCAATCTCGATCAAAGTTAAACAAGAGAGTTGATGATGATCAAATTTGATCACGGGTGTGGGACCGATCATCTTGAATGGAACATGGTCAACTCGAGAAAACCAAAATGGCGGCACGATGGAATTGAAGATGAAATGATGTATCTTGAACACGCAAATCACTGCGGAAATAACAGAATTGGTGTTATTGTAGAAAGAGTAAGTTTGTAGATGAATAATAAAAATGTTCTTTTTCCTCAAAATAGACTAATGTTTTATATATGTTTCTGCTTTGGAAGATCGGGACTTTACTTGAGGACAAAATATTATTTAGGCCTAACTGTCCAATTTTGTTAACATAATAATAAAGTAATTATTCAATGCCGGTAATAATATAGTAAAACTAAATGACCATTTTGTAGAATGCGAGATTATCACTTATTAGCTATAGATTCGCCGTTTGAAACTATTAGGACCTACATGACGTTTTGGACAATTAGGCTATTTACGCTTGAATTAAGAGAAATTACACGGATACCTTCCTTTCCCTCTTCCTCCAAAATTCCAACCTTGTAAACACAAAATAAATGGATAAATTTCAGAACAAGGATACTTTCCTTTCCCTCTTTCTCCAAAATTCCAACCTTTTGCACACAAAATAAATTGACACTAAAAACTTCCTTTTCGTATGTATGATGATGCGTATTCGACATATACAGACGAATTGCTTTTTTATTTTAAATAATTGTTAGCGAGGTATCCGTATACTGAAATTTTCCCAAATAAATTATTGGCACTCAAATGTGTCTTTTCATAAGCAAGATGATGAGCATTCGACAAACACATACAAATCTGCTCTTTTTAGTAGCCTATTTCAAGACAATTGTCAGTGAGGTATCCGTATACTGAAATTTTCCCAATTATTATCAATAATATGAAATAACCACTGTATAAATTACGTTACAAATTATGTGGAATTACGTAAACACGTATAACTCATGTTGAATTGTGAGGTTAAATCCAACCAGGTAGCCTGCTTTTCTCTTAGAGAACTTCCGGCAGTACTTTTAGTCTCTAATATGGATGCAGAATTGCTGACGAGTTCTAAAAGAATTCCCACTTCGAACTGTGAGAAGTTCGGTGCTCTTTTCTTTTTTTCTTCCATGATTATTGAAACTTGTTATTTGAAAACTGCGAGGATGTTTGAAACAGTCCGACAAACAAAAACGAAGCGATAATTGACAGAGTGCGTTCGTTTGCTGTTTTATACGGGGTAACCTAGCGCTGAGATGATTCTTCTCAAGCGAGCGTACCGTCAGCTGACGGTACTGAGTTGATCGAGGGAAAAAGTCGGTGCACCGCATCTGTAACTTGATCATTGTCAAAAATTAACCATGTTTCCGTGATTGCTGATAGATGATCCAGAATGGTGCACACGGCCACTACTGTTCATAAATTGACTCATGGACCAACAGCTGTAGTGCAATTGGCCAGCTTTAGGAAGAAGCCGCTGAAGGCAGAAACAAACACTACCGTCAGTACAGAATAGATTTCGCAAAAAAGCTCTCCAGAACATTCTGTAACACTGACGTTATTGAGCTTAGGCTCATTACTGTCATGTCTAGACTTTTAGTAAGAAGAGAAAAGAAGTCGTTCTCAAAAGAAGTCTTAGAATTTCTTTCGCCGATGTAAACAGTATATTGTCAAAGGAAAGCAAATTCAAGCAAGAACTCTGATGAAGATAATAAAAGCAAGATCTATAAACGAATCACCAATTGAATGGTCCAGGAGAAAAACGATCAAAGTCACATTTTATTACAATGGAGTTATTTAACAAACATAATTTTAAACTCCCTCACAACATTACGGAGACTTGAAATTGCACATACTTACAAATGTCTGCCTTTAAGGGAATCAATACGAGACATTACATTATACCACAGTTTACTATATACAGTTGCGAAGCTTGAGGTGTTTTTTTGCAAATCTCGTGATAAAGCGCTCCAAGCGGTTAGCAACTAGAAACAATAGACTGTCCATGGTCGACTTTGAACTGTGTCGTATTTCTATCGAGTGCTAGCTCGTTGCGTATTTCACAGTGATGCTTGTGAAATGTTCGTTATTGGTTATAATGAAAATGTTAATGGCTAAAATATAATAATTGGGATAATAATATGGGACAAGGAGGAGACTTTGTAGTGCTATAAATTGTAGCAACAATAAGAGAAAGAGGCCATAGTTATCCTTTTTCCGATTTCCGAAAGATTCAGAAAGGTTCCTGGGTTTCCACAAGAATGCCGTGCAGAAACAAAACTGTTAATTTGAAGTTCTGTGTGACTGTTAGAATACATTATATCCTTAAATTTCACAATGAAATGTTTCAGTCTAACCGAAAGGACATTAGATACCGGTTAAAGTTCTGTCACTTAGGCTGCTAAATTTCCAGAGAAATAAAGGTTAGGTCTACTTTTTTTCAGAGGATATATTTTTAATTGTAGCTATTAATTTTGTTATTATTTTTATGTGTTATTTTACTAAAGACGTAGAAAAATTAAGTTTGTTTTAATGAAATTTATTGATCACGTTTTATTTTCAATTCTGGTGGGATTATTATTGCTTAGACCTACTTTTTTCTTCAAAGGATATGGTTTTAATTATAGCTGTTAATTTTGTTGTTATTTTTATTTGTTGCTTTACTAGAGACGTAGAAAAAGTCTGTTACAATAAAATTTATTGATCACGTTTTATTTCCAATTCTGGTGTGATTATTATTGCTTAACCTCAACTACGTAAGCCTACACTACAAGTACCGGTACACGTAAGTTACTCCATTAATTCATATTTCCATTATTATTGTTGTAAAGAGAAATGCAAATTAATATTTATTGGTTTCATAGTTAATTATCGCTATAATCTTGATTGAGTGCAGCTATTATAGTAAATTTCAGTTCGTTTTGCACAAACAAAAATTATATTAACATATTTCTTGCAGGTATCTTCGAGTTTATGGTGGAATTTAATATACTTCATTAAAATAATAAATTAACTTTATGCATTTAATATTTCAATAATGGAAGGAAGGTGTTAATTTTTCTAAAAGAACACGACAACGAAAGTATAACATATTTTGTCGGCTGCTAGGAGAGAGATCTGAGATGACGAGGCGATAATAGCGATCCTAGTGGTGGGCAACTACCCATGTTTGCATTTTTACTACATATTGAGCTTCGCGACTGTATATAGTAGACTGTGATTATACTGTGTCTTCTAATAGTTCGTGTTTTCTGTTATGGTGTTTACCACGCATATATTTTGGAGCTTTGTCTGGCTCAACTAATGACTTCTTCAATGTCTGTACTCTCCGATTGGTTATTCCATACATTGAAATAAATGCTACCCGACAGATTTTAATTTCAGACATATCCTCTCTTCCTAGGCTCATCTTATATTCACAGGAATGTCCACGTAATTTACTGGTAATTTAATCATTTCTAGGTCTACGCCTTGCTACTGGATGAATGCTTAATCCACCTAAATGGCTGTCTTGGTCGTTTTTAGATGCAAGGAGGTTGAAATCTATATTAATAATAAATCTGTAGCCGAAATTTTTCAAGTAATTTTTGATTTTCCAAAAATAATTGGTCCTAACATGTATATAATTAACCGCCCTGAAACCGAAAATCGCTTTTTTTTTTTTCATTTTTGTCTGTATGTCTGTCTGTTTGGATGTTTGTTACCTTTTCACGCGATAATGGTTGAACCGATTTATATGAAAATTGGAATATAAATTAAGTTCGTAGCAACTTAGATTTTAGGCTATATGGCATTCAAAATACTTTATTTAAAAGGCGGGTTATAAGGGGCTTGAATTAAATAAATCGAAATATCTCCCTTATTATTAATTTTCGTAAAAAATATTACATAACAAAAGTTTTTTTTAATTATTTCCGATAAATTTCATTCTATGCAAAATTTTGATAGGACTGATATTTAATGAGATAAATGAGTTTCAAATTTACAATAACAACGCCATCTAAGGCGGTGTAATGAAATAAAAAACAAATGACTTCGTCTATAAGGGGCCTTGGACAACAATCGAAAGCTATGAAACATAGCCTGCAGAGAATGTTTCTGTGTTTGTATGAAGTAATATCGGAAGCTAAGTTAACCGATTTGTATAATTAATTATTAATTCACCGTTGGAAAGTGTAGTTTCTCTAGATGGACATAATGCTATAATGTTATCACAGTAACTTCTGAGTGAATCGAGGACAGGTAAGATTAAAATAGATTTTTTATGCACAGAAAACTTGATAGGCTATTCTGTACATTCGTTTCCTGTATTTCCTAAAATAATTTTTATGACAAACTGAGTGGTCTCTGGATCAAAATGACCGCATTTTAATTTTTTAATACAATTTAAATCAAGTAACATAATAAACAATTTATCCTTCTATCAAACAGGAATGTTCCTGGATCAAATGTCCTATTTTAATATTATGTAATTACTTTATATTTATTTCTAACGGGTGCAGCGGAGCGCACGGATACGGCCAGTTTTCAAAATAAATTAATATGCATTTTCTTTCGGCTTTTTTCGTAAGCACATGTGCAATACATACACAACATACATAATAGTCATACATAACATACACAACTTATGATGTACAATACATGGTATCCCCGCATTATATACAATACAAATTATCCAATATAAGTAATGAGAATTTAGTTAGTTTAATTTGTTTATTTTCCAGTTTTCTCCCCTAGAATACTATTTGAACTGTTACAATGTACTACAATACACATTCTTAAGGTCTCAAAACTAAATTTTCTTCGGTAGTCGGCAATTCAAAGTTTATATTGGGAGAAGCGTTGCTCTACATCACATGATGTAATGGGTGCAAAACGATAAAACACTGAGTCATTGAAATCTATCTTCGCTACCCCAGCAGTGTCCGTAGACTTCTTCCCTGCTAGCATGTTTTTTATGTCACAGAATATTGCATATCCTCTGTTTTATCACAAAACTGAGTTTAATTTATGATTAACACGATTACTAGCTAGTGTAGCGGATGGTTGATGAATTACTTTCATCATTTCCTCAATTAATTTTGGAGCTTCAGGCATTTCTTGGTTCAACGCTTCAAGAAGTTTAATTGGTTTAGGGACAATGGCATAATTATGTTCTATGAAATCCAAATGAATCTTCAAGGTCGCCAAATCCAGGGATTTTACAATCTTCACTGCAGAACACTTGCGTGACTCGGGTTTCGCATAGTGCGGATAAATGGCAGGACTGTGGCGCATTTTAAAGTTACATACCACTTCGGCAAGCAACGCTGCACATGGTTTGTATCTGTGGGGAGTTATGTCGTGTACTAGGGAGAGTGCATGTGTAAATGTTCGTGTAAGTGTAATTTGGGGAATGGGTGAGGATGATGATGAAGATGAGGAAGATAGAAGGGGAAACCCGGTGCCGGCACGTTGCCTACTCCTGCCGAATAGCATCACGGGGGCCGCAAGGCTCAACGTCCCCGTCCGACGGAAGAATCACCATCAACAGTGACATTGGCTTCTCTTCATACGCACTGCAGAGAGATTTGGGATTTAACGCAGGTATATTGGTGTACAATCTAGTGATTAGAAGTTGTGCACCGTCACCTCTTCTAGTCCCGAAATAATAATATTACACGGAAATATCTGACTCCGTCGGAAATCGAATCCGGGCCCGTTAGTCTGGGGGCAGACGCGCTACCACAGAGCTAGCTCGGAGGACAGTTATTTAAAATGTCGGCAGCATATTTTGATATTAGCTTTCAAACTTTTAAGATAAAAATTTACTTTTTAAGAATGAATTTTAAGTCTACTCTTATACAAATATGGCACCATGTTTTGAAATGTAGCAAAATAGTATATTTCTATTGCAGAGAAAAGTTTCCTAATAGACTAAAAGAAATGTGTATCAAATGTCAAGCATGTAGCGTTAATAGTTCCGAAGATATATAACTTTCTGATTGTTATAAAGTAAACAACTAAAGTTGCGGGAAACTGAAATCAACTGCAAGAATCGGCAGGCTTATCAATCTCATTAATGTGAGTACCAACATGTACAGTAGAACCTCTATTATCCGTGGTAATAAAGGGGGTGGTCTGAACGGTTAATCGAAAAAATCGGATAATCCGTACTATGATATATTTTCATAAATTAAATGCATAGGCCTAAGACTTAGGCCTATACTTTCGCAATTTTCTACGTGCTCTTATGTTTAACATGCTAGTTAGTGGATCAGAAGTTCACAATTTAAGTTCGGTTCTCAATGACTGCTTTTAAGTTACAAGAAAATCCTTGTGATGGTTGTCCGCGGAAAGATAGGATTAGAGATATCGTGTTGTAGATATACATTCTCGTACTTTATACACTTTATCTTTGCTTTGTATAAATAGTGCACAGTTCTAAGTTGTAACGCCAATCTCGTATTGTAATAATTCGACGTGAACTATAGATTCTACTTTCCCAAATTCCTCAATTACTTGCACTTTTTTTCGATACTAAGCTCAACACATTTTCTTTCGACATTTTGCATAGAAGTTAAACAGTACGGCCACTCGAACAGTAGGACAAAGACCAAGTGATGCACGGGTTTGCAATTGTGTGAAAGTTACTGAGATCATTTCTTTGAAAGCAGATAGTGACTATTTTACAAGTTGGGAAAAACACCCCTCTCAAAAGTAACTGCTTCTGTTGCTGGAAGTGTGCGGAAGCATTCCTACGACATATCGCGTAATGGTAAGGGCTTATAGAAAAATAGGGCGAGAAAAACAATCGGATAATCCGCCGATCGGTTAATAGGATGACGGATAATCGGGGTTCTACTGTATTGATTTTTGGAGTTAATAAGTTAAAGATTATGCAAACTCTAATAGCCTTGAATTACTAAAGAAACAAAAATTAATTTTCTTCTATTAACATTAACTTAATTAGTCAATACTAATATAAATTTAATTTAATTTAATTAATTAATTCTATTTAAAAATATAAGTATATTGATATTAAAATATGCTACAAAAATAATAAATTTGCTTTCGAAGGGAACAAAAGTAAGGTGGTCCGCGGAACTGTTCTGACTTAAAAAAGTGGTCCCCACTTCAAAAAACTTTGAGAAACGCTGACTTAAACTATTCTTTCTGACATACAAATAAGTAACTGATAACCAATAAGAGTTTTATAGAAAGTAATACTACCGTGTTGGTTATGATTATGAGTTATGACTTTATGACCTTTCTTCGTCTTTAGGGAATCTGAATAAACACAGACTCGGAGAAATTTTAGTTTTTCTACTACAGTTTACAGCATTACACACATTTTATTCAGAAACATTAAAAGTTATCAACAGCCCACGCCCTTTTCATAGGAACGTGCTGGCATTAGCAATATTGGTCTATGGTAGCAATCATATGACCTATTGCTACAGTTTATTTGTTAACTGAAATTAGAATTTCTTCATCAAACCTGTGTATTCATTTGTTCGCAAACCTTTCGAGAGTATAATTTTACTATATTTCAACAATTTTTTCTCTGAATCTATAGATTTTCTGGAAACAAAAATTGGCATGTTTAATATACATAATCTGTATATGAAATTTTTTTTTTTTTGGAAACCCAATAGTTACTTTTTTTTAAATGAAAATTTTTAGAATTTTTTTTCAGCCGAGCAGCTTTTAAATGATAACCCAAAACGTACCTAAGACATCTCAATGAAACTTTATGTAAAGTTCTCTCATGTGAACAACATATACAGTAGTAAAATCTTTAAGATAGAATGAATAGTTTATTTTTTTAATAATATTTATCAAAATTATAAACTAACGAATAAATTAAAATTAAAAATATTTTTAAAACCAACATGTTAGAGATTTTAGCACGTTGTAGATATGTTTATTAAAAATATATGACAAGAAGAATTACATAAAAATTCAAATATTGAGTAATTTATCAACAGTAATCTCGCTAGAGGTTTCGATAAATCAAAACTCGAGTGGGATTTAATTGACTATTACACGATTAGAAGAAAGTATGTAAAGATTAGAAGTAACGAAGTACTCCAATACAATAAAACATTAATTGACTTACGAAAACACAAAACTGTCTTCAAATTTGTACCATCTCAACATTATAAATATTACGCTAGTAGATGACAGTAGTGTGTTATGATTAGCTGTTTTCTTGTTATCAGTTGTGCCAACTATGGAATCTTCATTGAACTCTGTGGACGGTTACTGGTCAAGAAGGCTTTGTTGATTCAGTTTCATTTTTATTAAAACAGTTTCATTCCACTTCAATTAACCAGATCCCAGTAATCAACGTCACTTGACAGATGATTTTCAATAAATCTTAGTATTAAACAATCTCTGATACGTGACTATTCATAATATCATATAGCAGAAGCTATAACATAACCTAAATAATATAAACGAGTGTTAGAAAAGTTTTAATTAGGGATGATGAAATAAACAAGAAACTTTTTAATTAACGTTGATGAAATAAAATAATAAACATGAATAATTTTAAAAGAAACAATTATTGAATGTTTTAGTGGTTGGTGGTTAAGTTGATGTTATATTAGACGTGTGCGTAAAAGAAGTGGAACTCGTTGATGTACATGGTGTATTCCTCAACTTATTCAGGATTTCCGAATGGTGCTCTTCATTTATTTGTAAATAGGATTTCAGGCAAGATGCATAGTTATGACCAGTGATCTTTATTAATTCTTGTTCTTGAATGCCAATGCGAGTCATATTTTAAACTGCTGTGCATCGACTGGAGTGGTTTGTAATTTTCTGTTTTTTTTTTTTTTTTTTTTTTTTTGACGTCCAGACCAATGCAGTTTGAAATGTTGGCAAACAAAGAAACAAATGCTAGGGTAGTGATAAAAATAAACAAATGCTAGGGACGCGATAAAATTGTGCGATAAGCAGCCATGATTGGTTGAAAGACGTCCTTTCGTACAGTTTTATTGATCAAAAGTAGTATGACGCAGTAAAAGTGTAAAGGCCCATTCAGAATGAAAATTAAACATAACCGTAACATAAACACAGAAGTTTGCGCCTAGGCTACCAAATTGGATCATTCACAATGATTCACATAAGCAATGACATAAACATTACCGTAAGACGTTAACATGAAAGTTTGCAAACTCCAAACTTTCATGCTTATGCTTACGTGATTTGCAAACAGAACACAATCGTGGAGCGCTGAAGTATACGACAGAATATGAGGAAATGGCGTCGTTGTTATGTTTCCATGGTTACCAAGTATGTTTGCGGTTATGTTTATGTTCCCATCGTGAATGATGATCTGACTTCTTGATTTTACCGTAACGTTTATATTCTTAAGTTAACGCTTACGTTATGTTTTTCATTGTGAACGAGCCTTAATAGTCATTGAAATTCTGCCCGGCTGAAAAAATTATCAAACATTTTTCATAATGAAAAAATACCAATTAGGTTTCGGAAACATTAAAATTATTTATTGATGTGTAGATAGTACACTGTGTCCGGGACAAAATTTACCAACAAGAAAGTTTAATAACTCGCGTAATAATGGAGACAGGAAAATGAAATTTGCGGCAAATGAAAGAGGGACATTTTAAGTTTTATGTGTGATGTTGGCAACATTTGGTCATTGTTGTTGACATAGCTGTAATTAAAATGGCGTTCACAGTGCAACAAAAAGTTCAATGCTGCTATTGGCTTGCCGAATTCAAGTATCCGAAGATAGTGGAGAGAAGATTTAGACAACAGTGGCCTGAGAAGCAACCACCAGATAGGCACACAATAACAACTTGGCATAGAAAGCTTCTTGAGACCGGTTCTCTTGTAGAGAAAACACCACGCGGGAAGAAAGTGACAGAAGCGCAAGTCGACAGAATTCAGCAAGCTTTCCAACGGAGCCCGTGTAAGTCTGTTCGCCGTGCCAGCAGGGAACTTGCAATTCCAAAGTCAACTATCCACGATGTTCTGCACAAGAGGTTACGTCTGCATGCATACAAGATTCAATTGGTTCAAAAGTTGAAACCAAACGACTTGCCTGCACGATATGATTTCGCTAGTGACATGCTGTTGAAAATTGATATTGAAAATGGATATCTGCAGAAGGTCGTGTTTAGTGATGAGTCCACCTTCCACGTCTGTGGGATCGTCAACAGGCATAATTGTCGCATCTGGGGATCAGAAAATCCGCATGTAGTGAGGGAATTGGAAAGAGACAGCCCTAAGATTAATGTTTGGTGCGGACTTACACATGAAATGTGTATCTTGATATGCTGCAAAATTACGCCATTCCTCAAATTCCACAGGGATATGTTTTCCAACAAGACGGAGCTCCGCCTCATTATGCATTACATGTTACAGATCACTTGAATGAATGCTTTCCTCAGCGATGGATTGGTCGAGGTGGACCTACAGCATGGCCTCCCAGATCCCCAGACCTAACCCCACTGGACTTCTTTTTTGGGGATACATAAAAGACATTGTGTACAAGACTGTAGTGGCAGATTTGGAGGATCTGCGTCGGAGAATTGTCGCTGCTTGTGCAACTGTCACTCCAGAGATGTTACGAAACGCATGGCAAGAACTTGAATATCGCCTGGACATCTGTCGTGCTACAAGAGGTACACACATAGAAGTTTATTAGTGGTCATTCGAAACTTTGTAAGTCCCTTTGTCAATTCCCGCAAACAGCATTTTCATCCATAAATTATTTGGTGAGTTATTAAACTTTCTTATTGGTAAATTTTGTCCCGGACGCCCTATATATATTAAGTATGCTATTTTTTTTTGCAGAGGATCTATAAATTGAGAAAAAATTGTTAACATATAGTAAAATTTTGCTGGCGAAAACTGTACCTCCCCGCTTAAAGCCTATTAATTGTTTCGAGAGTCAATATAATTACTATTATATCCATGCGCGATAGATAATCTGTAACTTGTGATCTGCCTTTGCACAGCTGTTTTGCAGTGGAGAGCTATCAGTAGTATTTCGTGAGAAAAGGCCACTATCCCCTGCTGCACACAGCGTTCAGTTGTCCAGTCCGGCTTCAAGTAATGGAACATAGGGTCCCCGACACGTAATTTCGGCATTACGCAATGCCAAATTGCTGTCTATCCATCTGGATATTAGCTGAAAAACACTTAGAGGCCTACTTTAATTTGTTTACTGGTACGCCACCTTTCGAAGACAAGGTACTCTGCAGTTTATCAATATTGTCATTTCACCTCTATTGTCTTCTCTTCCGTAGGCATGATGTGCTAAAGTCCACATATCGCGATAATGTTATCAAAATTACTCTATATTTTTGCCTCTTTCATTCCACAATCATAGTGGACTGCCACGCCAACACCAGGTTAACCAATGACGACTTTGGCGTCACGGAACGGCAAAATGACTCATGGGGACTCCCCGCTTCTATCCTTGAAATGATCATCTATTCCAGCTATTCCCAACCTTTTGAATGTCATGGATCCCTTGTAGCTCATGCTTCACATTCGCGGACCCCGTAAAATGTTCTGCATAATACAAGCTCATGATATAGGCCCTACTCATTAAACATTTGAATAATTTAGTAAATAATATTTTTTTCTTTCTCTTTTGTTCACCAACACTCAACTCTATTAATCACCAGATTAATTTATTATCATAGTCTTTTATTGTGGCTTTTATTTAAATTTCGTTTTTTTATTGTGTTGCATTCCATTTGTTGCATTCTTCCCTACGTTTTCCCTGTTAACTATTTGTATGAAATGAGTTGCTTTAGATCTGTATTTTACTTTTTTCTATTAGCCTATGGTATTATTTTCATTTTGTACATTGTCAACTCTTGTTATTTTTATTTTCTGTATTATGTTAGTATTTTTGTTCTTTAACTTTCTGTTAAATTTCACTGCTTTTGTACTTTGTCACCTGGTAGAGTGTAAGAGAAGGGCCTATGGTCTTAAGTCTGCTTGTATAAATAAATAAATTATTAAATTAAGTATCCTTAATAAATTGATAGCGAAATAAAATTTTGGTTTTAATATTGTATATAATTAGAAAATGTTAACTATAAAGTCCTTTTAGTCTATATCATGTCTTTGCCGTTAAAAATGAAACCAATTTTTCAGACTTACTGCAAGGTTGTCAATGCGATGGTTGATATTGCCTTGCCGCTCTCAGTTTTGTGAACTCTGTCTTAATAGTACATACTCAACTCGCTAGTCTAACTCCACATTATCAGAGAAAGCCGAGCAGTGATGTCATTCTTTATTATTATTATTATTATTATTATTATTATTATTATTATTATTATTATTATTATTATTATTATTGGTATTGTTAGCATCATCACCGACGATACTCTGCTCATCTATAACTGCCAGATTTCAACCGTAAGCCATGGGGGACTCGATAAAATACCTGGGCGTGTCTTTGTCAGATACTTTGTGTTTCGATACCAAATCTACATTAAAGAATCTGCATAACAAACTCGCTTTACTAGCCTCTCCCCCTTTATTGAAATCCGAACGAAAGTACCAAATACTGAACACTTCTATCTGCACGTCTTCAATACACCTATTCCAAACAACAGGTCCAGAAAGAATTCCCAATAAATTCCTGTGTGACTGTAACAAAATTATTAAAAGTGCGCTGAAGGAAATCTTACAGCTACCAATCGACACCCCTAATCATATGTTATACTCGGACATAAAGTGTAAGGGACTCGGACTTATTAAAGCTGGATGGGAAGCATATTATTTACAACACATTAACATTTGTGGTATTATTTCCTCTTTGGAAGATGAGATAGTTTGCATATCCTGCGCTATAAGGATCTTCTAAAGCAGGCATGTCAATTGATGCCCACAGGAGCAAGCGCGGGCTTTAGAGCCCAAGAGAGCCTGAGCGCTTTATAGCGGAAAGGAAAGAGACAGACGAAAGAGGTGGTTTATGCCGCTTGGTCGAGCTATATTCAGGGATGGCCAGCGCTGATTCAATAGATAAAGGGAAGAGAACTTATTAAAATTATACACATGTTAATTTTTAGATTTGCCTGGGAAGTATAAGTGCATTATAAGAATGTAAGTTTTAATTTTTATTCTCATTTTTCACAAGTATGATTTTTTATTCAAAAGAAATATTTTCTCAACTTTTCGTACAGAAAAGCGAAATTTTCAGATATTGGCCTATTTATTTAGTAGCCTTATAGAATGTTTTCGTAAATCTAATATACCGTATATACGTATTACTGAAGATAGTGTATTGAAAATTTTTTAAATATTCGCATGGAAATTGTTTGTAAGGAAATGAATTAACAAAGCAACTACTGTTACATCATAAGCAAAAGATACGTGCCCATGTGTTGTAAAAATGTCAGCTCTATAGCTTCAGCAGATTTCGAGAAAATAATTTAATATTCTGATGATAGGAAGTTCCTCACAAATATCACCTTAAAAGCATAATGCGATAAGAGTTTTGTTATGTAATATTAGTTACACTTAAAACAGATACAGCACCTAGGTAACTTTGCTTTGTACTGTAATAGTGTTTTGATTAGTTTATTGATTACTTTTGTAAGGCTAAAGATACTATCAATATAAATTCCAACTTATCATGTCATACTCAATCTCTTTCTTTGGAATATCACTTTCTTTATGAATAATGTGTTTCATCCACTTAATACAGTATAATATTATACTACAATGGAATTTAAGTGAATATTCCTTCTTAACTCTCTACTATGTTATTAATATTTAAAACACAAGTGCAATATCAAGAAATCAGTGTTAGTACTTTTGTTTTACAGACAATATAGATAATATTAAACAGAAAGAAGCCATATAAATATAACGACATAAAATTTCACGTTCCGTTTGAAGTTTGTGCACCACTGTTTTCTTAATCCAACAGGTTGCTTATTCATATACAGAACCCTTCCTCTTTCCATACTTAGCGCTTGCTGCCCGCGCACGACGTCAAGGTCAGAAAAATGCGCTTGCTTTGACATCACTGTTCTAAAGGATGACTCCATTCACATCAAGGTGGTTTACATAAGGCCACATTTTGCATTATTAGTTGTGATTGCTTCTTAGGAAACTGTAGAGAAACCAGCTTGTGAGCAACTTCACCTCTCAGCTAATGACAGGGGAACTCAGCATCTGAACCAGTTGGAGGAAAAGTACGCGAAAAACTAGAAAATATTTTTCATAAGAGTCCTGACTTGCAGATCGCAATGCAGCAGCTCTTTTACAAACACAAAAGCCATATATCTTAGCCCGTCGCAACCTTGAGGAAGAAAGCGTCGAATGCATCTCACAGCTTCACTCGACGGTGATCAAATAACTGACCCTCGATCCGGACTGTTCGACGCAAGACGAACTAAGAAAACACTGAGACAAAGAGAATTTGATTCCGGGTAAAACTTCCACAAAAAGGTGTAGGAATCCAATTACATCAAGAATATGCTCCAGAAAATTCTTGGATACGCCATCAAGAAGGCTTGACATCCCTGAAATAACAAGAAGCTCTAAAACTGACTGTTCATATGTCCGCTGTACTTTCTTTACTAGGCAAGACCCAGGACAATACCTGCTGTCGGCGATGCCCCAGGGAGAATGAAACTATTGCACATGTATTGGGTTCCGATTCTCATGGGGAACTATTTCGTAATTCTCGCCAAAACAGAATCCGTTTTATGATAGCCGAGAAACTCAGATGTACCAACCATGAGGTTTATGAAGAATTTCATTGTCTCGCAACCAATGGCAGTACAAGAAGGATTGATATGCTCGTAATCCCACCCAACACCAGAGTTATATACTCGATCCCACCATTCTGTTCGAGAAATATAAAACCAACCAGAGAAAATGCACGAAGGAACGAAGAAAATACTGTATATATGTCAATAATTCCATTTTTCGAGGACAAATACACTTTGGAGGGCATAGAAGTAATTGGTCTAACAGTCGGTGTCCGTGGAACTATCTCCTACCACTTCCGCTACCATCTGGACCAAGTTCGGTCTGAAGAAGGTGAAGATAAAGGAGATTGCTTTAGCTGCCCTTCGTGAATCCATCGCCCTGCTCCGTCACAATCTTTATCATGTTCAATGAAAACATAATTACTTTTTAAAATACATCTACATAAATTTTATGAACTGTAATCATTTCTTCAACTTCTCTATCGTTCTATTAAAAAATTTTTGTTTTAACTACTATGTAATTTCCATGCATTTGTTTCTGCTCTGTCCATTGTTGGCAGCTGGCTGTTGCGGGAAGTCATTATTGTTTCCAATAGATTTATATATATTATCGTCATTATTATTATTATTATCATTATTATTATTATTATTATTATTATTATTATTATTATTACCAGAATGTGAAGAAAAGTACATCTCCGCAGGCAAATAATTAACGATTCCCAATTAACGGATTTCACTTATTTAATTCGATATTTTATGCTCGATCATGCCGAAATGTAGTAATTATACACCTGGTAGTAGTCCTTTAATGCATGTCATTAAAGTACACCTATTCATTAATGTTCAGGTTTTCGATTATTCTCGGATATGCAGTCGAAAGACGAGGGAAACATCACGGAGGCTGGAAATCCAATACTGTCGCAGAAGGTTATGTTCTGTTACTATAATAATTAGCGTTAATTGTAAATAATAGTCAAATAAATTCAATTTGTCATCTCGTTTTTCAATTCTAAATCAATTTCCAGGTTATATCAAAATTAGTTCATGTTATTCTCTAGATTACATCAAGGTCAATGACATTGTTTCTCAGAAAAAAATCAATAATTTCGCGTCTGCGCACATCTCACAATTTACAAGCTATGCACAAGGTCACTTCCGATCTTCAGTCAGATACGAATAAAATGAATACTTCTGAATAATTTAAAGTTAGAAATATGGTCGAGCATAAAAAGTCGTATGAAACTTGACTATAATGGTAATTAAGACGCTCGTATGAAATTTATGAAACTCGCTTGCGCTCGTTTCATATACGAACATACTCGCATCTTAATTACTATCATTATAGGCTCGTTGCATAATGTACTATTATGAGCAAATTATTCGTAAAATATTTTTAAGTGCATGAAACAGTGTAACTTGCAAATAAATTAGTATATTGTAGCTTATGTCAATATCGGGCTTATACATGAAAACTCGCTATCCGTTATGAGTGAAACTCGTAATTGTAGTCTCCTCAGACACATTTCTGATAAAAATTAATCTGTAACAGGCAAAGTCCCAGTATTTCCACTTCATGAATAACGTTCGGTTATCTACTTGGCGCAAATAGCGTCTGTTATTTTTTAAATCGTCATTATATTAAACACATTCATAAAAGTGATTTATTCAAATCAATTTATTCAATTCTAATGCTTGTGAAACAAGTAAATTTTTCACAACAGCTTAAGATACGTTACAATTTTAATCCCATTATAATTTGAACACATTTTTTCTCCGGAGAAATTCTGTAGAAGTTGGAAATTTAATTCTGTATTTGGAGGTTACGTGAAACACATATTTTTGGTACGCGTTAATCCTCCTGCTACCAAGGTTTTTTTACAACCTTTTGCTACCAAGGAGGATAATATAATTATCCTCATGAAAATGATATACCGATCTTTGTTAAGCATTTGAAATATAAACAATTTTTGTCTCATTGACTGTAGACTTACAAAAATGTAAAAATGTAAAAATATAAAATAATAATAATAATAATAATAATAATAATAATAATAATAATAATGGAAGCAAGTAAAGAGATAGGTTTGGAAGTAAATACCGAAAAGACCAAGTATATGATTATGTCTCGTGACGAGAATATTGTACGAAATGGAAATATAAAAATTGGAAATTTATCTTTTAGAAGAGGTGGAGAAGTTCAAATATCTGGGAGCAACAGTAACAAATACAAATGATACTCGGGAGGAAATTAAAAACAGAATAAATATGGGAAATGCCTGTTATTATTCGGTTGAGAAACTTTTATCATCCAGTCTGCTGTCAAAAAAATCTGAAAGTTAGAATTTATAAAACAGTTATATTACCGGTTGTTCTGTATGGTTGCGAAACTTGGACTCTCACTTTGAGAGAGGAACAGAGATTAATGGTGTTTGAGAATAAGGTGCTTAGGAAAATATTTGGGGTTAAGAGGGATGAAGTTACAGGAGAATGTAGAAAGTTACACAACACAGAACTGCACGCATTATATTCTTCACCTGACATAATTAGGAACATTAAATCCAGACGTTTGAGATGGGCAGGGCATGTAGCACGTATGGGCGAATCCAGAAATGCATACAGAATGTTAGTTGGGAGGCCGGAGGGAAAAAGACCTTTAGGGAGGCAAAGACGTAGATGGGAGGATAATATTAAAATGGATTTGAGGGAGGTGGGATATGATGATAGAGAATGGATTAATCTTGCTCAGTATAGGGATCAATGGCGGGCTTATGTGAGGGCGGCGATGAACCTCCGGGTTCCTTAAAAGCCAGTAAGTAAGTAAGTAAGTAAGTAAGTAATAATAATAATAATAATTATTATTATTATTATTATTACTATTTATTTATTCTGGCGAAGTTAAGGCCATCAGGCCTTCTCTTCCACTTACCCAGAAACAAAAGAAGCTGGTACAATAAAATAATCATTCTATGTTTAAAAATACAGAGTGATTCAAACGTTCTGTTCCGTTTTTCTGAAAACGTATGCTATGATTAATTGACTTCTGATTAGAGTTGAACAACGATCGAGAAAGCAAGACTAACGGCGCCCGCAAAGCCGAAACCCCGCACGATAATGTTCTATACGTCGCGTTTTTGACGTAAAGACAGCTTGTGAGTGTTTCAAGACATCGAGACTTCGGGAGTATCAACTCTCGAACGTCAAGCAGCCTTGAATCGCCACAGTTGTTTATACCAGACTGAACTTTGATCTACATTGACAACTGTTATACATGTATAAACAATCAAGTAGCCTATTTGAAAGATCATCTCTACTTTTCAGTGTATAATAATCCGTTCCCCAATCTTTATTTAATTACTAGGCCCTTATTAAAAGGCTAGGAATTTTCTTTTCGTATGTTTGAGATCAAGTGTACAATCTCAAGTAAAAAATATTAATACTTTATTTAACGTTATGTTTTATGTTTCTTAGAAATACAAATTTATTTGAGAATCCTTTTTTTTTTATTCTTATAACCATAAGTAATATCATGCTGTATAACAGAACCAGCACATTTTGATAACTAAGATACTGTTTCGTCTTTTTGTCTCTATTAAATATTTATAATATTTATTTAAATGATGTATGTTATTCAAAGTCCCGCGCCGTGGCGTCGCGGTCTAAGGCATCCTGCCTAGGACTCGCGTTACGGAATGCGCGCTGGTTCGAATCCTCATGGGGGAAGAAATTTTCTCATGAAATTTCGGCCAGTGTATGGAACCGGTGCTCACCTAGCATCGTGATGCACTTGGGGAGCTACGATAGGTAGCGAAATCCGGTTGCGAATACCAGCTATAACGGCTGGGGAGATCATCGTGCTAACCACACGATACCTCCATTCTGGTTGGATGATCGTCCACCTCTGCTTCGGCATGTGGGCGTGAGGCCAGCAGCCGGCTGGTCGGTCTAGGCCCTTCACGGCCTGTAGCGCCACGGATTATTATTATTATTATTATTATTATTATTATTATTATTATTATTATTATTATTATTATGTTATTCAAAGTTATGAAATCTTTCCACGCCGACCAAATGCTATTTCGAGAATGATGAGCAAGACTCGAAGCGCACGAGAGTTACGAGACGAGATTCGAGAGACAAATGCAACGAACACAGCGAGCGAGACCGGCAGTTAGTTTTGTTCATCTCTAGTTCAGATGTGTTGTGTCGGTATGAGATAACAAACAAATACAGTAAATTCAAATTTGCCTCTCTTCCATTTCAAGACAAATTCCTCAATGCTGTAGCCTATAGTTTTGACAAGGTGAAAAACACATTCACAAGCAACGACTAATATAAATTGGAAATCATGTCAGTTAATTCTTGAAATTTATATAGTGTATTAGAATACCATATATACAACCATGAGCATCTCAAAAACATTCGAAATGTTCGAACACCACCTATGGTACAATGAACATCTTCATAAAGGGCTCCACTAACAATTATTTATAACAAAATCACTTTCAGAAAAAAAAACATAACACAGAAATAAAAGAAATTAAAAATTCGGGAACAAAAGGTCACGATAATATAAATAATAATATGAAAATTGTTGTAAATAACACAAAATAAAATAATTTGGAAGCCGACAGACTTAGAAACGAAGAAAATTAAGCTACGGATTGAATTTTACATCCTGGACTACCAAGGGGTAACCAGATCACCCCAGTTGAATAATGTGAATTGTACAGGGCATATCAAAAGTCCGGTAACACTTTCAATATTTTATTACACAAAATCTATTAATGATAGCACTTTCAAACACTCTTCAGTTTAAAGTCAAACTCTCAAAGTTCTGTTTACACCTTACAGAGATTCAGGCCCAATTGTATAAAACTCCCTGACTAAAGATCAACTTTGATCGAAAATCGAAAAGTGAACCGAGTTCAGACACTTCTTCTATTGTATAAAACTTTTCTGCGATCAAATTACCTTGGTTCAAATGCAATCTAAGTTCACGTGAAAAAGATTTGGCAACATCGCATAAACAGGTGAAATACGTGATGCGCGGCCATGTTACACAGGTTTGTTCAATGTTGCCAATCTAGTGACTTTAACTCTTTTTCAACAACAATTTCTTTTAACTTTTATATTGCTTAAATAGGGATTTAGGGACCTTTTTAGCATCCCATAGTGACAAAATTTAATCTTTCTTTGTTGATAATGAGAAATCTAGCGACTTTACAACTACTTTTTGGCGACTTTCCGTATTACATTCTGTTGGAGACACTGGTTTTTTGTGCTATGTAAATAATGGCGGACAATAAGAAGAAGGTTGACTGTTCTCCAAGTTGTTATCATGTTATGGTGTTTGATACTGCTAAATATAATAAAGCTTTATAAAACGACAATTTTCTTTTAGTAATACAGTTAATTGAACATTTATGAATGTACCTGCCATATCCATTAATAATTAATGGTTGTTATAAACATAATATAATTATAGGTTATGTTATTTGATACTGCTGAACACGATAGAGCCTTATAAAATATAAGAATGGTTGTGTATTAAGGCAAGAAATTGAAAGAAATATATATAAATGCACCTAACATATCTATTAAAATTAATAATAATGGATATTTTATTTGCACAATCTGTCACTCGTATATTTCAAACAGAAACGAAATGACTGAACTTGGATCATCTAACTTAATCGGAGAAATTTCTTCAGTCAAAGTTGACTTTAGTTTGAGACAAATTAATCTCAGATTAGATTTTATACAACACAAAATTCCAAGTTCAGCTGAAACAAGGATCAATTTAACCGCTGATCTAAGATTAAATGGTTTATACAATCGGGCCTCAATGTGTGAACCACGAGTGACTCGGCAGATATCCAAACGATAATCAAACTCTTCCCATAGCCTTTTCGACATATCCTCTGTGACCGTGGCGGCAGCTTCTTGAATTCTGGTTTTTAGTTCCTCTAAATCACGTGGCAAAGGCGGTACAAACACACGGTCTTTTAGATACCCCCATAGAAAAAAGTCACATGCAGTCATGTCGGGTGACCTTGGTGGCCATGTCATGAAACATGTCCCTTACTCCAGCACGTCCTATCCAACGATCCGACATCGCAGACGAGTTTTCTTGCCAGCTACAACAACAGGCAGAAGACGGCGATGACTTATTCAGGCGCTTAATTTTCAGCGACGAAGTGACGTTCCATACGAGTGGGAAAATTAACAAGCACAACTGTCGTGTTTGGGGTACAAAGAAACCTCACAGAATCATTGAACATGAGCGTGATTCACCAAAGGTGAATGTTTTCTGCGCGTTGTCACAACGAAAACTGTACGGACATTTCCTCTTCATTGAGGCTACTGTGATTGGACATTCATATCTGGACATGTTGGATCAATGGTTGGTGCCTCAACTTAGACAAGATCTCGAAGACGATTTCATCTTTCAGCAAGATGGGGCTCCGCCACATTTCCACAATGCAGTTCGTGCTTACATGAATACGGAGATGTCTGATCGTTGGATAGGACGTGCTGGAGTAAGGGAAAGATGTTTCATGACATGGCCACCAAGGTCACCCGATATGACTGCATGTGACTTTTTTCTATGGGGGTAACTAAAGGACCGTGTGTTTGTACCGCCTTTGCCACGTGATTTAGAGGAACTAAAAACCAGAATTCGAGAAACTGCCGCCACGGTCACAGAGGATATGTTGAAAAGGGTATGGGAAGAGATTGATTATCGTTTGGACATCTGCCGAGTCACTCGTGGTTCACACATTGAATCTCTGTAAGGTGTAAACAGAACTTTGAGAGTTTGACTTTAAACTGACGAGTGTTTGAAAGTGCTATCGTCAGTAGTTTTTGTGTAATAAAATATTGAAAGTGTTACCGGACTTTTGATATGCCCTGCATTTTTAATTAAATTTATTATTTCAGTTATTCTTAAATTTAAATAGTTAGTAGACACATAACGGACAAATACATGGAATTTCAAGAAGAAATATGGAGGAAAATGAAAATAATAATGACAAATCATCAGTGTGGTAATCCTATTACCCCTCTTGGTAGCGGGAGGGTTAAAAGAATGATTCCTTAATTTTTATCCGGTGGATTATCAAATTAGTAATTCAGTTACATGTGATAGTACCACATTAAATAAGAATTGAATTAAGAGATTTGACTAATGACTTGTTTTTAATTATATGTTCTATAGCCAATTTTAGAGCAACATTCTACCTAAAAATAAAGCCTGTATTAATTCGGATGCACTTACATTGGTTTGGTCTCATTTATAGATTGTATTGTATTTATTAACATTCCATGATATTCATACATGCTTACAGCTAGAATATGGAACAAATCAAAAAACTTAATACTATTATAAAGTCTTAATTCATAGTCACAGTCTAGATGAAATATATATAGACGAGATTTACAATATAGTCTACTAGTACAACACAAAGTTTTAGTATCAATTTCATGAAGTGTTATTGAATGTCATGAATTCACTTACAGAATAGAACGCGTGCGAAATTAGGTACTTCTTTAATTTGGCCGTAAATAATTTTATGTTTTGAGTTTCATTTTTATATCGATAGGGAGGCTATTAAAAATTTTTACTGCCATATAACGCACTCCTTTTGATAGCACGATAGACTTGCCGATGGAGTATGAAAGCCATTTTTTGACATGTATTTATGCTATGAACTGTTGAATTAGTTTCAAAGTTTTCAGGATTACATACAAGGAAGATTATTAATGAAAAGATATACTGACAAGCCATGGGCACTATTTGTAGTTTTTTTTAAAATAGCCCTACACGTTTCCCTAGATTTGGCACCTACTATTATTCTAATTACTCTTTTTTGTAATAGAAATATACTGTTACTATCTGTGGAATTTCCCCAGAATATTATTCCAAAACTCATTACCGAGTGGAAGTATGCAAAGTATATTCTTTTTAAGGTATTGATATTTACTATCTTTTGCATAGATCTAATAGCAAAACAAGCTGAATTTAGTTTGGGGGTAATTTCTTTAATATGATTTTTCCAATTTAACACATTATCGATTTTTAAGCCTAGAAATTTGGTTGTTGTTGTTCCTAATAAGGATCTATTATTAATTACTTCGCTAGAAATTTTCGACGTTGAATTTGGACAGGATTTAAATTGAATTTTGTTAGTTTTGTTACAATTTAATACTAATTTATTAACTGAGAACCAGTCACATATTTTGAAGAGAATTTCCTCTGTTGAAGATTGGAATGTGTTGGAGTTATTGGCTGTAATTACTATACTTGTGTCATCTGCAAATAATATGGGATAACCTACATATACCAGAATTCATTATTACGTAACGTCATTTTAAATTCAACGACATAGGCGAAAAACAGATTATGTAATTTTGGAATTACTTAAAAGGTGATACTTCTGTTGTAACACATGGATGCTTATTATTCTCTACGATAGCAATCCCTGTAACGTCAGAAAGTAGCAACGATACCAGAGCGCAATTCGATTTGTGCACGAGGCAACATTTGTTCAATAATATTTCGAACTACGCTACAATCTGCTACAGGCAACAACTTTAACGCTATCTTCACTAGTGATAAGGGATAAGCTCTCGCGAACTTCGGTGTTTGGAGGTCAGCGCGTTAATCTTATTCTACTATCCTTCTTTCTTGTAATGATTTTGCGTCTAAGTCGTTTGCAAGTGTAGAAAACCAATTACGATTCGTTAGAAAATATTGATTTTGTATGTGTGACATACGTCGCTAGCAAGAAGCGGGTACAGAAGTGGTCCCGTATTGATTTTTCATGCATCTGGAGAACCAATCACAGTTCTCGTCGTGTATTGATTTCTTACACGTAACTCCCAACACCGCTACGGTCGGCGCTGGTGTTGCACTGCTACATACAACCGGCACCACCACTGTAAATAGATCGAAATAGTAGCACGCAACTCTGTACCGCCGTCTTCTGGGTGCTTAGATCGAATCTGATTGATTACCTGTGCCATCTCGGCGATCGCGGCAATGAAAATAATTGAGAAGTACGGAGAGGGGAGGAATCTTGTATGCGGGCACTGCGAAGTAAACAGTGACACTGAGATTTGCAAATTTCTCCGTCCATCACACTCTTTAACTTTCTTGAGATTGAGGTTGAAGTTCGCATTTGCCCATATGTCAAAGTGACATTTTCTTTATTAGTTAGCAATATAATTTTATTTCATAAAGAAACCAATTTCCTGGAGGGCAATAAGCTTCTAAACGTGTCCAATTTATAAAATGCCCCACAATTCTCTTCCGCGGAACTTTAATTCAATTGGGCCGTATGAAAGTGAAATTAAATGACGTAGCTACTTTTATTTAATTATGAACATCAACTAAAATTATAAACATTATAAATATCTCTGTTCATGAAACCACATAAATATAAATTACAACGGTATAATTTTATTCATAACATATAAGAGTAAAATTTGTGACAAATTTAAATCAGCGACTATTTTGACAGCTATATTTTGGTTTATAACACTAGTAATAAATTATCACCGTATATCATGTAATATAGCTGCGAGAAATCAGGTCTGACTTTACTCTATGTCCAGAGGTACAAATATTTTCGTCAGTGAACTTTTAAGTCTGGAGGTATTTAAAGAATTTAGTATCGAAGTATCGAACTCAAAACATGGCGAAATGAAATCGAAAGAGAAAACTTGTTTAAATTTATGTTATCAAATTTCTCCATTTTTTTTCTTAAATATGCGCAACAAATTTAAAAAAATGTAATTTTAATACGCAATGAAATGTTTAAAACATTTTGAAAGTAATGATATACAGTATCTTGTAAATTATCACCATTATGTAAAAAATATAGTATATATAAGGAAAGCGTAAAACAAATCCGTTATGTACCCAGAATGAGTACACGTATTCTTGATACAAAAACACTGAAGGTCTGAAACTTATAAATGTCTGGTAAAATTTGCAAATCTTAAAATAAATTTTATAATGCATGTAATAATTATGAAGATATATGAAACACTTATTGCGTTTAATCTCTGAATATCACACGTATTTTTACGGATATCCCAACGATTTCCAACATTAAAAATTCCGCAAGTGGCTATTATGATAGCATACAGCGTGCCGAATTCTTATTGAAGACTGTTAGGTGTATTTTCTCGGAGCTATACTAACATTTTAGTGAACTGTCGTAGTATTTTCAGGCACTGAAGAAATATACCTAACTTAATTAAATTATGGAAGACCATAACCAGCTAGTCAAATATTCATAAATATCTATATGAAATCTGAACCAAAATTTTAAACAAACACGTACTCTAATTCGTTCAAAAGCTTCAGTGAAATGCGTGCGCTCTTTCATGAATCTGTGCCAGTTTACAGATCTATTTAGAACACCACACAAATGAACGTATATATGTATTGAAAATATTTGTCCCTATTATAATGGAAGTGGAAAAGTACTACACTCTCTTGAACATTATATGAACACAATTAGGATTAACACGCATTATTAACATGTATAAATTATGAAATCTCTCTACTTATTTATTCGTTCTATTCGCCAAGAGAAATGCAGTACAAAAAATCACTTTTCACTACAATTAATAAATAACACAGAGAAAATAAAGTCCTTCATTTCCTCTTCACAGCATATAACTGCAGGCTAGTAACAAAAATTTAACTATGTAGTACCACCCAAAAATCGTTGTTACACTACCACCACTACACCGCCTCCAGTAGAAACGAAGTCCTTTGAATTCTCTCTTTCTCAGTCACATGGAAGTTACAAACAAGGGGATTCCCAGTTCATGCGATCAGCGTGATGTAATGAGGTGACAAAACTCCACTCCTATCGAATAATCGAACCTAGCTCTTTAAAGTTGCAGCCAAACAATTTGAACTCAATTCTACAAATTTAACCTAAGAGTTAATTTAATATTTTATCAGACAGAACATTGCAATATTCCAACTCCTTAGGTGGCACAAGAATTCAGACATGCCAGCATTAGGACTATAGAAGTACATCAAGATAAGTTCACTTTCTGGTACTGTCAACGAAATGAAAGCTGTGATAATATTGAAAAAAGGAAAGAGTGACTTGGGAACAAGCAAACAAGAATGTCTCAAACAATTTTAGTACTAACTTCAATCTTTTCACCAAGAATATCATCCAGGAATATTCAAGATTTAGATTCGAATCCTCTAGTTAGTTTATATATAGGTCTATTTAACAAAACTGACAAACTATATCGTATTTTTGACAGTAGAATTACACCTACGTATTTATATTTTATGTGCTACTAATTTTTATATATCTAACTCCTGTATTAGCGTCCTTACAGACATGCGCACTAGAACCTGACAAGACGATACCTATTCCTGTTACGACCTCATGCTGTCTGTAAAAACATGTGTCCACGCTGCGATCGTGAGATTCAGAGTAATAACTGACGATACTTTTTATCATTGGGACAGCAAATAATTATTGTTTCCCGAGTAGCAGAAAACGCGTCCAACCACATGCTTTCCTTACAAGCAAAGATGAATCGAAACAGACATACCTCTTTCAGCACGCGTGTAATGGATATCCTCCGGTCTCTTCTGCTGAAACGTAGTTGCTAAACGGAAATATGAATGTAATAACGAAACTCCGACTCGGAATGTGGAGGGCGAGGAGTCCGGCAGTCACGCAGACTCGAGGAAAGCCCGTACGAGTATCACAAGCCGTGTTGCCTACCTGACGTCCCACGCTGACAGTCTGCCTACAGCAATCAAATCTAACCTTCGCGTTACACAGTTTTAACAACTTCAAACTAAACGCCATCTTGTCTCTATAGGGGTTGAACTATTAACAAAATCGCAAATAAAGTAGACGTCATTATCACCATGTTCCGGTTTTTTATCCGAAAGACAGCACCTCCAGAGTGGACGTCATTTAGTTTTGTTTTTAATATGAATTTATTTATTTACTTATTTATTTATTTATTTATTTACTTATTTATTTCTTTATTTATTTAACCTGGTAGAGATAAGGCCATCACGCCTTCTCTTCTCATCTTCCCGTTAATTATAATTGATTGAATGAAATTAGCTCATAAATTAAGTTACTACTTTACCTTATAGGTTTATCTAAATTTAAATAAATATGTAGTCTACTGGTCGTTAACTTAACTGAAGAATATTGCTGGAGAACCTTTTAAGTGTAGTGTAAATATTCGTAATTTAAATATGTAATGTATTGATTAAGGCTGGTTGAGTGGAAGAGAAGGCCTTATAACCTTAACTCTGCCAGCGAAAATAAAACATTATTATTATTATTATTATTATTATTATTATTATTATTATTATTATTACTATTATTATTAGGAAAGTTCAGGATAACACAGAGGGATTGGAATTGAACGGGTTACATCAGCTTCTTGTCTATGCGGATGACGTGAATATGTTAGGAGAAAATCCACAAATGATTAGGGAAAACGCGGAAATTCTAGTTCAAGCAAGTAAAGCGATTGGGTTGGAATAAAATCCCGAAAAGTCTAAGTATATGATTATATCTCGTGACCAGAATATAGTACGAAATGGAACTATAAAAATTGGAGATTTATCCTTCGAAGAGGTGGAAAAATTCAAATATCTTGGAGCAACAGTAGCAAACATAAATGACACTCGGGAGGAAATTAAACGCAGAATAAATATGGGAAATGCCTGTTATTATTCGGTTGAGAAGCTTTTGTCATCTAGTCTTCTGTCAAAAAATCTGAAAGTTAGAATTTATAAAACAGTTATATTACCGGTTGTTCTGTATGGTTGTGAAACTTGGACTCTCACTTTGAGAGAGGAACAGAGATAAAGGGTTTTTGAGAATAAGGTTCTTAGGAAAATATTTGGGGCTAAGAGGGATGAAGTTACAGGAGAATGGAGAAAGTTACACAACATAGATATGCACGCATTGTATACTTCACCTGACATAATTAGGACCATAAAATCCAGACTTTTGAGATGGGCAGGACATGTAGCACGTATGGGCGAATCCAGAAATGCATATAGAGTGTTAGTTGGAAGGCCGGAGGGCAAAAGACCTTTGGGGAGGCCGAGACGTAGATGGGAGGATAATATTAAAATGGATTTGAGGGAGGTAGGATATGATGGCAGAGACTGGATTAATCTTGCTCAGGATAAGGACCGATGGAGGGCTTATGTAAGGGCGGCAATGAACCTCCGGGTTCCTTAAAAGCCAGTAAGTAAGTATTATTATTATTATTATTATTATTATTATTATTATTATTATTATTATTATTATTATTATTATTATTACCAGGGTATTACAACTACAATATTAAGAATACAATTACAATTATAATCTCAATTAATATTAAATTTACAAATTTAATACAATAATTCTCATTATCTGAAAAATGTAACAAATCTCCTACATCTATATTAAGCATTAAATTGCATAATTCTGATTGTTCTCTTATACAGTGTAAATGTCCGATTATTGAAGAGTCCTCTGAAGTTAAGTATTTAGGCATAATTTTCGATAATCATTTAAAATGGAACCAACACATTAATTACCTTTGTAATAAATTACGTAAAATAGTATATTATTTTGTTTTATTGAGGAATTTCTTGTCAATAAGTTTATTACGCACAATATATTTAACTTTATTTCAATCGGTAATTATGTATGGAATTATAGCATGCCGTAGCTCATTTAAATCCAATTTTAATCCACTTTATTTATTACAGAAGAAAATAATTAAAATATGTCTTCATAAACCTATTGATTTTCCATCTCAAAAATTGTTTTTGGATTTTAATGTACTTAACATAAGACAAATTTATTATATTGTATTAATAAAATTCATACATAAAAATCGAAATAATTTTTAATTGTATTCTCATAGTTATGAAACAAAAGGTATGAATTCTTTTAAAATTGTTTGAACCAAAATGCAACACTGTTACAGTATTTAATCATAGTAGTAATTTAGTTCCAAGAATATATAACAAATTTATATTTAATCTTGTAAATTCTAATAGTTGTAGTATTAAATTTAAGAAGTTATGTATGGATTTTATAAAAATTGAAAAAACTGTAAATTTAAATTTATATACTATAATTGCAAATTGTATTGTATAATTATTAATTATAATTGTATTGTAAAATTATTAATTTCAATTCAGGAATCCGCTCCTGAGCATGAGTTGTACTCTTTCAGGGGCGAGCTAAAGCTTTTCTGTATATATTATATTTCATGTTACAATTTTTTAGCAAAATAAAAAGAAACAAATAAATAAAAATCAAAGTACTAAAAGATTAACTGATTAATAAAAGTTAGACAGTTTATTGTAAAAGCTACGAAGAGAGAAACACATTTTTTTATTAATTTAAGTAAAAATTAAACCTACTCTACGCAGTAAGAAAATCCTTAATAAATTTGCTTTTGAACGCTACTAAATTCCGACAGTTTCTGATGTCACTAGGTAGGGTATTCCACAAGCGCGAGAGCGAGATTATGTATGATGATGAATATGATGATGTCTTGTGTGTTGGTATGGCTAGTATGCGGCTATTTTGCGTGCGTGTGAAGAGATTATGATATGATGACAGGTAACTGAAACTGGAGGCAAGGTAGGAAGGTGTAGAGGTGTGAAGGACTTGGAAAAGGAGAACAAGAGGATGAAAATTCCTACGTTCGTTAAGCCGTAGACAGTTTAGTTTGGAAAGATGGGGTAATGTGGTCAGCGCGACGGACATCGCAGACGATGCGAACAGAAGAATTATGAACACGTTGTAATTTTTGCGACTGGTTGATATTGAGGTCAGTCAGTAGAAAATCACAATAATCGAAGTGGGGCATTGCTAGTGTTTCCACTAGTATTTTCTTGAGTGATAACGGGAGGAATTTTCGAATGCTGTTTAAGGAATGCAGTATGGAAAGCACTTTGAAGGTGATAGTGCCGGTGAAATATGTCCGTGGTCCAACACGGAAAATTACTCAGCATTTGCTCATATTGGGTTGAGGGGAAAACCCCGAAAAAAAAAAAACCTCAACCAGGTAACTTGCCCCGACCGGGAATCCAATCCGGGTCACCTGGTTTCGCGGCTAGACGTGCTAACCGTTACTCCACAGGCGTGGACGTCTGCTTCAATGGTGATTTAGTTTCAACATTAGTTCAGCTTCAAAGTTCAATGAATTTCAGTATTTGTTTAGCTCCAATTTTGAATTCGTTTTAATATTAGGTCAGCCTAAATTTGGTTTGTTTACAATGTTAGTTCAGCTTCAAGTTATGTTGAACTTTAATTTTATTTGAGTTTCAAGCTTGAATTAGTTTCAGTATTAGGTCAGTTTCAATGTTGGTTCAGGTTAAGGCTTGCATCTTCACACTCTGAACAGTTCCAAGGATAATCCAACTTCAAGTGAAGGTGTGCCTCCTCTAATGTACAAGCAAAGGGGCTGTCAGATACTGACTACTTTCAATAGCCGATTGTAAAAAAAACTGCTTTTCGTCCCTTGTATGATCTTTCTTCAAATACTTATTTTGTAGAATATGATTTTTTTATTTTTAACTAGCTGTACCCGTGCGCTCCGCTGCACTTATTAGAAATAAATATAAAGTAATTACATAATTAAAATAGAACATTGGGTCCAGGGAACATTCGTGTTTGATAGAAGAATAAATCGTTTAATATGGTACTTAATTTAAATTGTATTTAAATAACTAAAATGCTATCATTTTGGTCCAGAGACCACTCATTTGGTGCAAATATAATTCGTTTAACATTTCTCTAAATTAGTCTTGAATGCATCCTTTAATAAATCACTCCAAATTAATAGAGTTGATTGTGAAGGTAAATTAGCTTCTGAGATTACTTCATGCAAACACACAAAATATTCTCTGTATATTAATATTGATAAACGTCAAGGCCGCCTTAAATAGACGGAGTCATTTGTTTTGATTTCATTGTAGCCAACGTCGTAGGTCCTGCAATAACTCCTATGTCATATATCGAATTTAAGATTTTTGCTCTCCTAAATAACTTAATGATGCAACAAATAATACAATCTACTATACATATATAAATTAATTATAATTCTTTCTTTCGAAAATGTAAGAACTCACGATCTCCTGTGCACTAATGCCATAGAATGAATAAATTTGTTTCTCTTCCTACTAAAAAATTTAATATTTTGCACCTAGAAGTTACGGAACAACGACACTATAATCTGAGGCGGCGGTGGAAATGTATTGTATTATTATTTTAAAACTCTTGTATTTCCTTAAATATCAGTCCTATCAAAATTTTGCCTGGAATAAAACTTATCGGAAATCATGTTTAAAGAGACTTTTGTTATGTAACATTTTTCACAACATCAATAATAAGCGAGATATTTCGGTTTATTTAATTCAGGCCCCTATAACCCCCCTTTTAAATAAAGTATTTTGAATGCTATATAGCCTAAAATCTAAGTTACAACGAACTTAATTTATATTCCAATTTTCATCGAAATCCGTTCAGCCATTATCGCGTGAAAAGGTAAACATCCAGACAGACAGACAGATTTAAATATCAGTCCTATCAAAATTTTGCCTGGAATAAAACTTATCGGAAATCATTTTTAAAGAAACTTTTGTTATGCAACATTTTTCACAAAAAATCAATAAGCGAGATATTTCGGTTTATTTAATTCAGGCCCCCTTATAACCCCCTTTTAAATAAAGTATTTTGAATGCCGTATAGCCTAAAATCTAAGTTACAACGAACTTAATTTATGTTCCAATTTTCATCGAAATCCGTTCAGCCATTATCGCGTGAAAAGGTAACAAACATCCAGACAGACAGACAGACAGACAGACAGACATGCAAACAAAAATTTCAAAAAAGCGATTTTCGGTTTCAGGATGATTAATTATATATGTTAACACCAATTATTTTTGGAAAAGCAAAAATTACCAGAAAAATCTTCCTTACAGATTTATTATTAGTATAGATATATCCATTTTCCTTCATTATGTTAATCATTCCCTTGGTCTAAATCATCTTATTTAAAACTTAATTTTAATACTTTAACTTTTAGACTTATATAGCCTATATCTAAACTCATCTACATTTTGCGTTTACTATTATTACGATTATTATTATTTTTATTATAATTGTAATTATTATTGTAATTATTATTATTATTATTATTATTATTATTTCATAATTTTCTGTATTGCTGTTATTTATAATATTTCCTAAGCATTTTATACCGGTTGAGTGGAAAGGAAGGTCTTAACTCTGCGGATAAAAATAAATCAATCAAGTAAATTTATGCCCAGGTGGGTCGTTTTCGACCCATTGATTAAAATTATTTTCCACGCGAATTATTCCAGGCAACATTACGTGTCTACTTTTCTTAGATGCACAAAGGTACAATGCACTTGTGGAGCACGCGGGAAACCAACAGACCACGTCATTATTGCGCGGGAACTTGCCGAATAAATATGACGCAACTACTGTCTGCCTTGGAGAAGAAAAAGTGAGTAAAAACTCTGTTCAATCCGTGAATTTCATTAACAATCAGTGTTTCCTGCCAAGAAGATTCAGGAGAATATGTATCTTGTATGTTTTTGGTCAATATTTACGGTATTTGCTGTACAGTAGGGCTTAGAATTTAGTGTGGGTCGATAACGACCCACTAAGCACTTATTCGACGATTACCTTTCACATAGCTTTTCATTATGAAACCATTTTGTTTACTTATTATTTTTCTTTGAGTGATGTTTTTTACGAACAACTACCTCAATAGAAGTTTGTGTAAGGATTAGGAGTGCTTTTGGGAATGATAATTCTGATAGCATTTCTCAGAATATCTCAGGCTTTTTACCGCTTTCGTTTACAACATTGTTTTATTTGTGTAATATTATATCTCACCGCTTGGGATGCACTCTGGATAGTCTTTGACGAACTAAGTAGTTCATAATTCTCGGCACTGGCGGCACCTATGAGAGCTGGGTGTGAATAACAATCAGAATGACCCCGTTTTATCTCTTTATTATCTACATGAGATTTCTCTACTGGCCCCATCTTAAACTGAGATCCATCATAACAGTTTCCATAATCATAAGTATTCCCTCTTTACGGACTCACTGGTCTGACAGTAATCTAAATTCTAGGATAGTTGGAAAGACCTGATTCTTCTGAAATCCCAAAATACGGGGCAGATATATTCATTGGTCTGCCTGAGGATAACGGATGCAGATTCTGGAGATGAAGATTGCAAGGACTCCGACCGAGCTCAACTACAAGCCGTAGCAGAGTTAGTGACAGAGCTACTAGACATTGTTCAGCCTTATAATGAGGAAGGGAGCACCGATATTAGAAAAGATTCAGATCTTATCAGCAATGAAATTGACAATTCCCCACCACCGACACGTAGAATAAAGCGAGAAAGAAATAAAGGTGAGCATCACGTCTAACGAACATGAAGTAGCCCCTTTACAAGAAGAGGAAATCAAAGTTCGTCTGCTTTATGTTTTCCGTAAATATAATTGCAATATGAGTGGAGTACATACTTCTGATATACGTGGAAAAAATGGCACAAACCATTACTTTCGTGGCTATTAGATGTGTGCATGAACAATGCTTGACTTCTCAGTCAGTCGATCATATGGAAAGTCTTTGGATGCACTCGCCTTCGGCCACGAAATAACGCAAGCTTAAAATTTGACACTTCTCCAAAGAGTGGAAGACAAGTTCGTCCCTTCGATACCATCAAAGAACACCGGAGGAAGGATCACTGTGGGCACTAAACCCAACAACAAAGACGGCGATAAGAGATTTGTGACAATGTAAAAGCATGTCAGAGATGCACCATACCATGTGTAGAACTAAGGACTTATGTATTTTTGTAGGTTATTTTACGACGCTGTACCAACATCTCAGGTTATTTAGTGTCTGATTGAGATGAAGGTGATAATGCCGGTGGAAAGTGTCCGGGGTCCAGCACCGATAGTGACCCCGCATTTGCTCATATTGGGTTGAGAGAAAAACCCGAAAGAAAACCTCAACCAGGTAACTTGCTCCGACCGGGATTCGAACCCGGGCAACCTGGTTTCGCGGCCAGACGCGCTAACCACAGGTGTGGACCTTATGTCATGTACCATAATTTATTGTGTGTTTCAAATTATTTATTTCTTCCAGTACAAGGTTTTTTATACCAGCTATAACGGCTGGGGGATCATCGTGCTAACCACACGATACTTCCATTCTGGTTGGATGATCGTCCACCTCTGCTTCGGCATGTCGGCTTGAGGCCAGCAGCCGGCTGGTCGGTCTAGGCCCTTCAAGGACTGTAGCGCCACGGATTTTTTACAAGTTTTCCCTTCAGATGTGTGAATGTAAAATACATGTAAATGTGAATATATCTCTCAGGGAAATTATTTAATAAATATTTTTAAAAAATCGTATGCGTTTTTAATATGGTAATGATTTGTTTACACATTACTTTTAAATTTAACAAGTTGCATATTACGCAAAAGCATAAATAAAACAAGAAATCATCAAAACATTGTAATGAACAAATTCTCGAGGAAGTGCCTAGTGGGTCGTTATCGACCCACCCCATAAATTTTTACCGAAGTAACAAAATCAGTATTTCCATAGTTCCTCATGGTTACAACGTCCCTCTGACTCACTTAATATGATATGTGAAACAAAAAAAAATCTGGGCATAAATGGGTTAATAAAGAATTTAAAATGTATGAAAGATAATCGTAGTGTCATTCTTTATCATAGAATACAGTGTGAATAGTCCGTGGGATCTAGTTTTGAATCGTATTAGAGCGTCAACTGCACACAAACATGACGCTAATGTTCCCTAATAGAACCTGCGTCGCGCGCAAAACATGACGTCACGCCAATATAGTCTATGAACAACTAACTTTATTGCCGTACGCCCTGGGAAAAAGTACGGCCCTGTTAATAACTATGTAAGTAAATTAAGTACTTTGTAATAAATTAAGAAACACGTACTAAATAATCATGTCTATAGAAAGAAGCATAATTGTAGAAAATAGCAAAATTAAACAGCGAAGTACAAGTTAGTAAGATGGTAATACCAACGTGAAAAATAGATTAGTAATTAAAGAAACATGTAATCATTAAAATTAAGAAATGGAGCAAAATTAAAAGCAATGCAGAAAATACAAATACAGACGAAATGGAAAGTAACGAACACGAATAAACAAACAAGTAAATAATAAATAAGTGCACAAACAGAAAATAACAATGAATATAAGACGTGTATTCAGAGACGACATCATTGCAACAAGCCTTGTAGTGGAATTATAGGAGTAAATAACACTGCTTGGGCAAGAAGAATTTATTGTATTGTGACAAGAAAACAATGACCCCCTGCAAACAGTATCTTTCCCGCATTACGGACGTGGCGGAGAAGTTACCTATGAATAAGGGGTTGCAACAAGTCTGAAGCACAGATCAAGGTATTCAGACCCGTGTTTTTATTGTGACTATTACACTTTCACTACGTCATACTACTTGTGACCAATAAAACGCTACGAAAGGACGTGTTTCAACCAATTATGGCTGTTTACCGCTACAATTTTATCACTTTCCTAGCATTTGTTTCTTTATATCACTTCCCTAGCATTTGTTTCTTTTTATCTCTTCCCTAGCATTTGTTTCTTATTATCTCTTCCCTAGCATTTAAAAGTGCAAATTATTACGGTACTATAAAACATGCTTTGCGATGGTAATTTATTTCCTGCATAGATAGCTGAAAATGGCGGTTCCGTTCAAACGTTTTGGTAAAACTAACATTAGTGAAATAAAATTTCAGTAAATCAATATCTATTTTACTGTATTAGAGTACTTTATTTCTTCTAATCTTTATAATACTTCCTTCTGTTTTTATCATCTCCCTACTATTTGTTTCGTTTGCCAACATTTCAAACTGCAAATTCTTTATGGTACTATAAAGCATGCTTTGCTATCGACATTTCTTTACCGCATAGATCATACCTGCACAAACAGCGCTCAACGAGCGCGCGCGCGCTCCTTCGGAGCGGGAGAGCCGTGTTTACCGCTCTCCGAAACGGAGAGAAAGATACGTCAGAATGACATAGACTTGCTATAGGTAGAGGAGAGGGAAACGACCATTCAGCTATCTAGTGGAGTGCAGTGTGTAGGCCTATTCTGAGTAACTGTTTCACGTTGCTTACCTACTGCTACAGTACAGTATGGAGGAATCTAAAGACGGAACGTAACATTGAACGATTTACAGCTCAAACTTATTGATCTTCAATGTGACTAAAGATCGTTTGAATAATACTACTAGCCTGGTTGAGTTTTACAAGACTAAACATTAGCAATAATATCCATGACTACACAGGCTGGCTGTGAAAATGATTGTTATGTTTGCCCCGACATTTATATTTGTGAGCAACTGTTTTCTATAATCAACTTTAATAAAGGCAGGCATCGAACATCTGTAACTGATGTTTCAGTACAATCAGTAGGCTACTGTTCCTTTCAGCTGCCAACAGCATAAAACCTCGTTTTGATGTACTGATAAATAAAAATATAACAAAATGATTTTGTACATTTAAGTAGCTATAGAATTTCTATTATTTCTGTAAAATAAATATTTCTTTATTCATTGATAATAGTCCAAGATAGTTTTGCAAACACTGAACGGGAATTCATTTTATACACACTCGCAATAGTACTTCCTTATGTGTATAAGTATTTTGTACGAGATCACCCCTTCTTCCAGTCCAACCTTATACAGAGCGCAGCTAATATCTGCATTCCGCTCATGAGATGTTAGCCGGCTCGGAGAGCGCAAACCTTGTGCAGGCCTGGCATAGATAGTCAACTCAAAATGGCGGCTCCGTTCAAACGTTTTGGTGAAGCCAACATTAGTGAAATAGATATTCAGTAAGTCAATTAATATTTTAATATATTAGCGTACTTTATTTCTTCTAATCTTTATATACTTTCTTCCAATCGCGTAATAGTCAATTAAACCCCACCCTAGTTTTAATTTTCTCTAGACAAAACAAAACCTCTAGTGAGATTACTGTTCATAATTTTTTCTTAATTCGTTTTTCGGTGTTGAATGAGGCACAAATTTTCGTGATAATCGCAATAAAATAATATGCATGTCACTGGTGTAATATGTCACCACAAAATTTGCATGGAAACTAAAATAAATTTATACACTATATAAAAATATAATGCTAGGTAAGAGGGTGTGGAGGTGTGGATGATTTTAAATAGTAATAAGAGGGAGTTGAAGAATCCTCTTTCTTTAAGTGGATTCCAAGACAATAATTCTAGTGACGGTATTACATGATCGAATTTTCTAATGTCACACACGAAATGAACGCAGATATTGTAAACACGCTGTAGTCCATGGGTAAGATCAGTATTTAGCTTCGTGAATAGAAAATCGCAATAATCGAAGTGGGCATCATATTCGTAGCCAAGTGTATAAAATGATAAAATAAACAAAACTAAGGAAACGAATGATAGTAACGTTAACCAATGAATTAAACATGTAGGGGAGAAGTGGGTACAGTGAGACAGGGAGAACAGTGAGACATTTTTATTAGATGGTAAATTTTGATGTTGAAATGTTTGTAAGAGTGGAGTTGTATGTTGCATGAGTAAAGTAACAGTATTTTCATACTCGATTTGATTCTAGTTATAAAGGTGAGTGATGAAAAAATAATTCGTAATTTTTCACTCTAGAAGTAAAATTTTGGCTTGTGTTTAATGAAGGTTATATTGGATATACAAATTAAATAGAAATATGAATGTTTTGTTACCTAATACTATGGTATTTGACGTTATGTTTTGCAAAGTTTCGTCTTTCTTGTTTTGATTTTGAAGTGATGGCGCCATTTTTAAACGAACTATGCGTAAAAGGAACAGTGAGACATGCCATTGAAGGGTACACTGAGACGTCTTACTGTTCCCATTTACCAATGATTTGCAAAAATAAACTGTAATTATATTACATTTACCGGTAACTAACATTAAAAATGAACATACTAGTAACCAATTTAGGAACTATAGCTTAAATAATGGACACATTACATTTTAATGGTTTCTTAAATAAAAAATTATTCACAAAATTTAAAAAAAAATATATTGAAAATAATAAAGAATTAAATTAAATTCTTATAATTATAAGCTTTGTTGTCACCAAAAATTCATTTTATTTTCTAGCAAAAGTTTGAAAAGTCTTGGAAAATTCACTTTTCCAAATGTTCCAGATGTTTCAATGGTTTCGAAGTCATACATCAAAATGATTCTAAATAAGTCTACAGAACATGGCAAGATAAAGAGACAGGAAGCTTTCTTTTCTTTTGAAACAAATGTAAATCATTTCAATGTCCGTTAATAGACACTGGTGTCTCACTGTACCCTCCTGAATGGGAACAGTGAGACATTTGCATTTTTTTTGACAAACACGCATTGTATATTATGTCCTTTATCTATTAACATTTCTGTTCATGTATTATTATACTCCATGTTTTAATGTATATTTCTATTGCACTTGATTTTAAAAATACTTGAATTATCACTTGCATACATATGTCTTATAATTTTGTGTCTCACTGTACCCACTACTCCTCTAAGCACGTATAGAAAGCAGATAATTCAATAATCAATCAAATAAATATTAAAGTTAGAAAACGGGAAATAAAACTATGAGAAGTAAGGAACACAAATATGGAGCAGGAAATAATTATATATCCTTGAAGAGTATCGAATATCCTAATATTGCAACAAGAGTTCTAGTGAAGCTAAGTAACTCTTTAAAGAGATATTTCACATTATGTGCTCAGTAACACTGCTTGAGTAAGAAGATTCTAGCAGGAAAATAATAACCCCTGCAGACTATCATTGCCTGTCTTACGTGCGTGGCGGAGAAGTTGCCTATACGTAAGGGATCGCAGCAAATTCCGGTTCATCGATTAACATCAACATCAAAATGTCTGTTTAGTCGTTACGACAGTGCTTTTAATTCTTATTGCGAATTTGGATAGAAATTTTTCATATATTGGCTACAAACTGTATTCCTAGACGATAGTGGAGCACTGTTTTACACCTGCACAGAAGTGTTCACTCTCCTCAAAATAATTCATACTACTCCCATGACTACTGCTCAGCCTGAGAGACGTTTTCTAAGCTGAAAAGAGTGAAGACTTTTCTAAGTACAATACTCCTTTAGCAGTGTTAAGTGTAGAAAAAGTGACGATTGAAAATATTGTTAATTTCAGTGATAAAGTGATGAATAAATTTTCTAGCCGCAAAGAAAGAAGGCGTCGGGCTGGGTAGCGGAGTCGGTGTTCGAGGTTGCGGGTTCGATTCCGGTCCAGGTCGATGGCATTTAAGTGTGCTTAAATGCGACAGGCTCATGTCAGTAGATTTACTGCCATGTAAAAGAACTTCTGCGGGACAAAATTCCGACACACCGGCGAAGCTGATATAACATCAGCAGTTGCGAGCGTCGTTAAATAAACCACAATTAATTAAAAGGAAGAAAGCTGACTTCGTGTTCAAGTAAGATTTTGAATCTAACAGTGAAATGTAATCTAAAATAAAATTAATAACACAAACCAATATAATATTTTTTAATTAAATTTTATAGTGTATATTGTTTCAAATCTTCAATTATAAACAAAAAAAAAATATATCAACGACAAAGGCGGCAGCAGCAGAAACAAAAGGCCTGAATCAGTGGTTGATTATGGCTTCAGCTTCAATACAGGTAAAATTTTATAATATAATTAATTTTCGTTGTGGTACATAAGACATAATAATGCTGTATATTGAACATTTTAGTGCAGCCTTACCAAGCCAAAATCTCACGAGCCGCCACTGAGTTAGAGGAGGATTAGGAATAAAGTGAGAGGCAGAGTAGAAATGAAGTAAGATGCAGATTAGGAATAAGGTGAGAGATAGATTGCGAATAGAGAGGTAGATTAGAAATCAAGAAGCAGATTAGGAATAAAATTAGAGAAAGATTAGGACTAAAGTGAGAGACAAATTTGGAATAAATTTAGAGGAAAATTAGGAATAAAGTGAGATGTAGATTAGAAATAAACTAAGAGGCAGATTAGGAATAAACTGAGAGGTAGATAAGGAACAAATTGAGAGACAGATTAGGAACAAATTGAGAGCAAGTTAGGAATACATTTAGAGGAAAATTGGGAATAAAATGAGAGCCAGATTACGAATAAAGTGAGAGGCAGATTAGGAATAAAATGAGAGCCAGATTAGGATAAAATGAGAGGCAGATTACGAATAAAGTGACAGACAGATTAGGAATAAAATGAAAGGCAGTTTAGGAATAAAATGAGAGCCAGATTACAAATAAAGTGAGAGAAAGATTAGGAATAAAATGAGAGGTAGATTAGAACTAAGGTGAGAGGCAAATTTGGAATAAATTTAGAGGATATTTAGGAATAAAGTGAGAGACAAATTAGGAATAAAATGAAACGAAGTTTACGAATAAAATGAGAGGCAGATTAGGAATAAAATGAAAGGCAGTTTAGGAATAAAATGTGAGGCAGATTAGGAATAAAATGAAAGGCAGCTTAGGAATAAAATGAAAGGCAGTTTAGGAATAAAATGAGAGGCAATTACGAATACAGTGAGAGAGATTAGGAATAAAATGAGAGGTTGATTAGAACTGAGGTAAGAGGCAAATTTGGAATAAATTTAGAGGATATTGTGACAGCGACGTGAGATTCGAACTCACGACCAGCGTCCCGCAAGAAAGCAGATCGCGCGGAGCACGGAGGAATGGCGCGCGGCGGAGAGGGGAAAGGGCCAACGCGGCGAGAGAGTGGAGCGAGAGTGCGCGCGCAACTGCTGCGTACGCAGTGAATGGGGAACGGACCTTCCCGACTCTTCGAGAAGTCCGTCGAAGTGGAGATATCCAGATAATTCTCTACACACCTGTAGAAATTTCTCGCAACTATGATTTTGCTATAAAAGAAGAAGCGCCAGCGAACTCGAGCAGTTCCAGTTTTTCAGTTATTCAGTCAGTGAGTAAGCCAGAGCAAGCAAGCCAGTCAAGCAAACCGGAGTTCGACTCGAGTGTGCGTCCGCATCTGCGTCAGCATCCGAAGGCCTGAGTTCGAGTGCAGTGGACCGCAGTTGGAGGGACCTGAGTTCGAGTGCAGTGGACCGCAGTTGGAGGGACCCGATTTCGAGTACAGTGAACTGTCTCTGAAGGTCTGTGGTTCGAGATACTGTGAACTCGAGTGACTGAGATAGAAGAACTGTGAACTGAGAACTGATAGTTCTGATTTGTAAATAGTGCTTTGTAAATATTAGTTAAGATTAACAGTTCATTGTTGTTCGTACTAGTCCAAGTAAATTGTCATTGTCGTACGGTGGAGTTTTATAACGAATATTGTGTTGAGTGAAAATCCAATTGTTGACGAGAGCGTTTAAGCCGAATTGTAGAAAGGAATTATTGTTGGAAGAATAAAACCCTATTGTTGAGTTGAAATAAATTCACAATATTTAGGAATAAAGTGAGAGACAGATTAGGAATAAAGGCAGAGTTAAATTAGGAATAAAGTGAGAGAGATTAGGAATAAAATGAAAGGCAGTTTAGGAATAAAATAAGAGGCAGATTAGGAATAAAATGAGAGGCAGATTACGAATACAGTGAGAGAGATTAGGAATAAAATGAGAGGTTGATTAGAACTGAGGTGAGAGGCAAATATGGAATAAATTTAGAGGATATTTAGGAATAAAGCGAGAGACAGATTAGGAATAAAATGAAAGAAGTTAAGGAATAAAATGAGAGGCAGATTAGGAATAAAATGAGAGCCAGATTACAAATAAAGTGAGAGAGAGATTAGGAATAAAATGAGAGGTTGATTAGAACTGAGGTGAGAGGCAAATATGGAATAAATTTAGAGGATATTTAGGAATAAAGCGAGAGACAGATTAGGAATAAAATGAAAGAAGTTAAGGAATAAAATGAGAGGCAGATTAGGAATAAAATGAGAGCCAGATTACAAATAAAGTGAGAGAAAGATTAGGAATAAAATGAGAGGTAGATTAGAACTAAGGTGAGAGGCAAATTTGGAATAAATTTAGAGGAAATTTAGGAATAAAGCGAGAGACAGATTAGGAATAAAATGAAAGAAGTTGAGGAATAAAATGAGAGGCAGATTAGGAATAAAATGAGAGCCAGATTACAAATAAAGTGAGAGAAAGATTAGGAATAAAATGAGAAGTAGATTAGAACTAAGGTGAGAGGCAAATTTGGAATAAATTTAGAGGACATTTAGGAATAAAGTGAGAGACAAATTAGGTATAAAGGGAGAGGTAAATTAGGAATAAAGTGAGAGACAGATTAGGAATAAAATGAAAGGAAGTTTAGGAATAAAATGAGAGGCAGATTAGGAATAAAATGAAAGGAAGTTTAGGAATAAAATGAGAGGCAGATTAGGAATAAAATGAAAGGAAGTTTAGGAATAAAATGAGAGGCAGTTTAGGAATAAAATGAAAGGCAGTTTAGGAATAAAATGAAAGGCGGTTTAGGAATAAAATGAGAAGCAGATTACGAATACAGTGAGAGAGATTAGGAATAAAATGAGAGGTTGATTAGAACTGAGGTGAGAGGCAAATTTGGAATAAATTTAGAGGATATTTAGGAATAAAGTGAGAGACAAATTAGGAATAAAGGCAGAGTTAAATTAGGAATAAAGTGAGAGACAGATTAGGAATAAAATGAAAGGCAGTGTAGGAATAAAATGAGAGGCAGATTAGGAATAAAATGAGAGGCAGATTACGAATAAAGTGAGAGACAGATTAGAAATAGAATGAAAGGTAGTTTAGGAATAAAATGCGAGGCAGATTAGAAATAAAATGAGAGGCAGATTACGAATAAAATGGGAGGCAGATTAGGAATAAAATGTGAGCCAGATTAGGAATAAAATGAGAGGCAGATTACGAATAAAGTGAGAGATTAGGAATAAAATGAGGTGTAGATTACGAATAAAGTGAGAAAGAGATCAGGAATGAAATGAAAGGTAGATTACGAATAAAGTGAGAGACAGATTAGGAATAAAATGAAAGGCAGTTTAGGAATAAAATGAGAGCCAGATTACAAATAAAGTGAGAGAAAGTTTAGGAATAAAATGAGAGGTAGATTAGAACTAAGGTGAGAGGCAAATTTGGAATAAATTTAGAGGATATTTAGGAATAAAGTGAGAGACAAATTAGGAATAAAGACAGAGTTAAATTAGGAATAAAGTGAGAGACAGATTAGGAATAAAATGAAAGGCAGTGTAGGAATAAAATGCGAGGCAGATTAGAAATAAAATGAGAGGCAGATTAGGAATAAAATGTGAGCCAGATTAGAAATAAAATTAGAGGCAGATTACGAATAAAGTGAGAGAGATTAGGAATAAAATGAGGTGTAGATTACGAATAAAGTGAGAAAGAGATTAGGAATGAAATGAAAGGTAGATTACGAATAAAGTGAGAGACAGATTAGAAATAAAATGAAAGGCAGTTTAGGAATAAAATGAGAGCCAGATTACAAATAAAGTGAGAGAAAGATTAGGAATAAAATGAGAGGTAGATTAGAACTAAGGTGAGAGGCAAATTTGGAATAAATTTAGAGGATATTTAGGAATAAAGTGAGAGACAAATTAGGAATAAAGGCAGAGTTAAATTAGGAATAAAGTGAGAGACAGATTAGGAATAAAATGAAAGGCAGTGTAGGAATAATATGCGAGGCAGATTAGAAATAAAATGAGAGGCAGATTAGGAATAAAATGTGAGCCAGATTAGAAATAAAATGAGAGGCAGATTACGAATAAAGTGAGAGAGATTAGGAATAAAATGAGGTGTAGATTACGAATAAAGTGAGAAAGAGATTAGGAATGAAATGAAAGGTAGATTACGAATAAAGTGAGAGAGATTAGGAATAAAATGAGGTGTAGATTACGAATAAAGTGAGAAAGAGATTAGGAATGAAATGAAAGGTAGATTACGAATAAAGTGAGAGAGATTAGGAATAAAATGAGGTGTAGATTACGAATAAAGTGAGAAAGAGATTAGGAATGAAATGAAAGGTAGATTACGAATAAAGTGAGAGAGATTAGGAAGAAAATGAGGTGTAGATTACGAATAAAGTGAGAAAGAGATTAGGAATGAAATGAAAGGTAGATTACGAATAAAGTGAGAGAGATTAGGAATAAAATGAGGTGTAGATTACGAATAAAGTGAGAAAGAGATTAGGAATGAAATGAAAGGTAGATTACGAATAAAGTGAGAGAGATTAGGAATAAAATGAGGTGTAGATTACGAATAAAGTGAGAAAGAGATTAGGTATGAAATGAAAGGTAGATTACGAATAAAGTGAGAGGGATTAGGAATAAAATGAGGTGTAGATTACGAATAAAGTGAGAAAGAGATTAGGAATGAAATGAATGTTAGATCAGAACTAAGTGAGAGGCAAATTTGGAATAAATTTAGAGGACATTTAGGAATAAATTGAGAGACAAATTAGGAACAAAGGGAGAGGTAAATTAGAAATAAAGTGAGAGGCAGATTAGGAATAAATTGCAAATTGAGAGTCAAAATAGGAATAAAGTAAGAAGCAAATTAGGAATTGAGAAGATTAGGAATTAAATGGCAGATTATGAATTAACAGAGAGAATGGAAAGCGAGAAGCAGATTAGGATTTAAGTGGAAGACAATTTAGGATTTAAGTGGGAAACAGATTACGACTTAAGTGAGAGACTGATTACAAATTGAAAGATTATAAATTAATTGAAAGACGTATCAGGAATGAGGTAAGTGACGCATCAGGAATGAAGTAAGCGAAAGTAAGACGGTTTTCGTACAGTAATGTATTGAAAAGAGTTTTACAGTTAACAGCAGAAGCTTTATTGTACCGGTACCAGCAAGAAGAAAATTCGGAATATGCAAAGTTATTTCCCAATACTCTTTGTTTTGTTTTTTTAGATTTGTCTTCTTTGCTCATATTTTCGAACACTTAAATACTTTGAACAGTACTTCGCAAGGCGAAGATGGGGATATATCAACAGCCGGCAATAAAATCAGTAGATTTATAAAGAAACTCGACTTCTAGTCAATCTCACTTGATAAGAAATTTGATATTATTCTACTGTACTGAAGAACTAATGGAAAATTTAGCTGTGTATGATAGACAAATAGAGAGTGTTTTTTTCCTACAAGCAATTAAGCTTCCACAATTTTAAACAACAACTTTTTGAGTACTTTCCGAAGAAATCTGAAAACAATTATGAGAGTGACAGATGGATAGTGAATCCGTTCTGAGACATCTTCATTCAACTGGCTCAAATTCCACAAAATATGAATGAAAATCTCATTGAAATATGTGCCTACTGTTGGAAAGTTTAAACTAGACAATCTTCGAAGAGCGTAGACGAGTTTTAAAACAAAAGAATGCAAAAATTCCTCTAGCTTGCAAAAGTACCTAGTTCTTAAATTTTCTGTAATATTTGCAACCTCATATTAATGCAAAATGAATTTCTTATCTATGATCATCACCAAACAAAAGCGAGAAATTTCCTTGAATTTTGTAAATAGCATTGTGCGTATGGCATACGGAGTCCAAATTTGAGAAGTTGTTTTCTGAAAAACAAGCATTTATTATATTAATTATTTTTATGTTTATGTTTCTAAACACAAAATAAATGTATGTTAATAAACGTTTTTTGTATCATTTTGCAAATCAACTCGTGACCCTCCTCAGATCCTTACACGACCCCCACTCTGGGAACCACTGCTCTAAAGAGGTTAAGTCATATGAGTCAGTAAAGGCTGGTTCACAATAAACCTGGAACGGAAACGACAACGAGAACGAGAACGGAAATCTTGTTAAAATAAATGTATTTAAATGTGAGCATTCACAATAAATTTTCACGTTTCCGTTCCCGGGCTCCGGTAAGCTTCTCGTTAATTGTGAATGCTCACATTTAAATACATACATTTTAACAATATTTCCGTTCTCGTTCTCGTTTCAGTTCCCGGTTTGTAAACCAGCCTTAACACTGCTTATGTACGAAGAGTAGACATTAGGAACAGTAACCCCTGCAGACAGTACCATTACCTGCCTTACGTACGTGGCGAAGAAGTTGCCTATACGTAAGGCATAGCAACAAGTCTGAAGCATCGCAGAAATGCGGCGTCCATATCACACATCTTTTAGTGTTTTATGAATATGTAGCCTATACATGAGAAATATCCAAATTCACTAAATTAGTATAGGAGAAAACATGGTGTGAATTCAAATAATTAAAAGAAAATTCATGCAATCCCTGACATGACGTGGTAAGGAGTTCCATAGGCGACAAATTGACACGGTGAAAGAGGGTGAATAGAAAGGGGTACGGTGACGAGGAATAGATAATAAGGCCTGATGTTGATTCCGTGCGGTTAATCAATTTAAACTAAAAATTAAGAATTACATACTTTTACACGAAATTGATTTGTGAGCGTTAGCAGATTTTTATAGGTTATTCTGTATATTTATATAAATTGTCATTTAGGCCTATCATAAAGTAGAATTAAGATATGAATTGTAAAGCAATTATGTATCATGTTTAGTCAATATTTCTTTATATGTAAGTTTGTTAATGTGCATAAAAATAATTTTTTTATATTTAAGGTGTATGTACACCCACAAAACGCAAAAAAAAAATGATGAAAAATTAGAATTTTCAAAATATAACTATTTTAATAGAGAATTTTCTCCTCTTTAATTTGATATAAGAATTTTCGATTTATGCCTTATGGTTTTTCAGATAAGTCCCATTTTCCAAAATGCTGCGTCATCAGCCACGGTCACTTACTTTTGGAGTGCATTACTTTTGGAGTGATCTTCGTAGCAGTCAGTCCCCTCGTCCAGCATTGGTTGTAAAATAAACTTCTTTCTAGTCCCGAAATAGATGCATAGATATCTGGGCATGATCATTAGATTGAAAAGACTTTTTTACTTAATGAAGTAATTTATAATATTTTACTGATAGTCATAAAACTGTAAATTTGTGTGTCAATGATGTTGTACGTCATTTTAATAAGAGTCCAAAAGTATAAATTACAATTCTGAGAAGGATGGGCATAAACCCTGGGACAAACACCATCGCAGGATTTGTTGCATCAATGGAAATAGGGACAAAAGTGCCAAAAAAAACATTCAACACCTGAAGTTAAAACAAGGCGGAGGTACTGTATTTGAGAGGCAGAAAGAAGCTGAAACTGGACCGACATGAAGCTGCTTAAGGGGTGACATATGATGGAGTCTTCTAGGCTCTGAAAGTTTGTGGCTTATTTCCTGTAAATAGTAATTTTAGAATATTTAATTTTTTCAAACATGATATCTCAGTCAAATACGGTGATACCAAGAAGATATCAGTGTCATTTTGAAACTTGAAATATCCCCCAGTGACTGACAATGAGTAAAATAACATTAATATAATTAATAATTATCTATGGATTTTTTTCATGATATATTCAACATAAAATATTATTGTAAGTTACATATATGGTAATATTTAATTAATGTAAATAAAAATAAAAATAGCTCTATGTCAGGCACTAAATAATAGTTTTAGCTATAAAACAGTGAAAAAACTGTGGCTCTATCTTAAAAATTGCATGAGCTATCATGTTTCAAGTTGTATGTCAAAATTATAAACAAAATAATTTTTAAAAACAATTTAGACATAATTTCAAGGGATCTGTTCACTTCATTCCCTTTCTGGTACTATTCTAAATTGTATAAAAATTTTACAGAGCAAAATTATACAAAACAAATTTTTTTGTATGTAAGGGTGTACATATACCTTAAGTATGACTATTAACATTAGGTATATTTTTGTCATTATTTCATTGTGTATTTCACTTCTGGTATTGTGGAAGAGAAGGCCTCATGGCCTTAACACTACCAGAATAAATAGACAGACAGACAGACAGACAGATAAATAATAAATTAAATTGAAAAATTTGTCGATAATTCGCTACACATTCTTATCCTTTGAAGCGATTCGTGTCCTCTTTGAGAATTTAAAGCGAAAAGCATTCAGGAAACATATACAACATTAACACACAAGGCGAAAGTTCGATAAAGATTCTGAATATGAATTTACTTTATGTTAAATTAAGATGTTGTAAGTTGTCTTTATTAAGTACCGAAACTCGACAGTTGAATTCGTCAACACGTTGCGTGGATTTTGTGTGAATGATTAAACATTTATTGTACAGTCTTCCCAAGAAAAAAGTCCAAGTTTCACAACCATACAGAACAACCGGTAATATAACTGTTTTATAAATTCTAACTTTCAGATTTTTTGACAGCAGACTGGATGATAAAAGCTTCTCAACCGAATAATAACAGGCATTTACCATATTTATTCCTTTGCTGTGGTCGTGCCAGAGAATCAGTTCCATTCCGAGGCTTATTTTGAGGTTTCGTAACAAACTGTTTTTACGGTGATGGGTTTTTAGCCCTTTGCCCGACCCCCAAGCTGGAGGACCATCCCTCATCGGCTGTCCGCGACTGCTTATTCAATATATTCATCATATATATCTGGAGGCCGTCTCCTCGATCCGCAACCTGAGGACACGCCATGCCATATCATGATACTACATAGGCTACATATGCTAAAATATAATTAAATAACTGTGTTACGATTCGGATTGTAATTAATGGCAAAAAAGATCATAAAGTCGAAACTCTGTCGTCAGGACACACGTCTAAGTGAACATATCTACTGCAGGGGACATTTTGAACTTATTATAACGGCTATATATTTAAACCAGTATTCGACTTCGTTACAATACAGTGCTGGAATGAAATTATTTGTTCTTCATTAGTGCATATCTAGATTGAAACTACGAACACATAACCTTTTACAAACATTATTCTCTTACGAACTCAGCTCAGTCCTTCCAGCGCATATGCAAATCCGATTTTCTGAGACTTCGGAAATTTCAGCCGGCGATTTTTTGGGGCTACTGTACCTGTTTAGACTTACGAAATATGTTTCATTGTGCGCTTTTATAATTATTATAAAAAGTACAAGCTCAAAAAATATGTTTCATTACAAATATGAACCCCTGCACAAGTCAAATATTCCTTCCACACGTAAAAAAAGCTCTTTCATGGAACCAAAATAAACAAATATAAATATCGTGTACTCAGACTGAACAAGACTTTTTACGACACACACGTATTCAAATGTGTCACGCAATGAATTGTGCGAAATGGTTTCCGGATTCACTAATAATTAATGCTGTGTTGTCCCCCTATTGTAATACACGGCAGCTTATAATACCCGATTCAGAACCCCGTTCATTAGCATTCACAAACCCTAATGCGAGAGAATATAATACCCAGGCTTTTATTTATTCAGTAGTTCTGACTTATTCTATTTAATGTCGTTTTAAATAATAGGTAATTGCAAGGTAGGGGTTGTATTGCATGTGAAAGCGCAAGCGGTCTTAAATTAGTCTGTTTCCTTGGAGGACAAAACATATAAACGGCAGTCCTGTTTAAAAATCAAGAAACTATCTTTAAATATACAAAATAATACAACTAAACTACATACCAATTTTATGGTGTGAACAAGAATGTCTATTGGTCTTAAGCTTAACTCCGATAGAATAAAATAATAAATAGTGCTAAAAGCAAATATGCAGTCACTCACTGTTTTCAGTCAATAATCAAGAGCAGCGTTTCTCAAACTATGGTCCGCGGACCACCTGTAGTCCTCGAGGTCTGCCCTTATGGTCCTTCAAAAAAGACAGAAGAAAAAATAAAATTCAAACGAATTGCGTATTACATTATAGCTGAAAATCTCAGAGATTAGAAATTACATATGGCAATCGCTTTCACGTTTTCTCCCAGTACTGACAGTTTATGAAATTTATTACCCTACCCGTCTATCGTCTTCCCACTCTACCCTCAGCAACAAAAGAGGGATTTAAAGCACTATGAATGTGGTGTTTCTCGCCATCTTTTCCCTGCACTTCTGGTGCTGCACCTGTAACCAGCCAGGGACCACCCGAATTCATTACAGAGGATCAATGTACCGAACCTTTTCATGTATTTATGACTTTAAATCTTTCTTATGTGGTACACGCTAGTAGTTGCTTATGTCTCTGTTAAATAGTGTCCATTATACATAATGAAAAACTGGCTTCGATCCGGATCTTTGAAAAGAAAGTAACGCGATGATACGCTTCATTTAGGCATTGCTAATAGTTCAGAAGCTGTGTGTGACGATATTAATATCAGTGATTCTAATGCCATTACAGAAATATCTAGTCATTCAAATATAGGCCTAGAACAACTGTGTAAGAATCGATAGGCTCATTCATCTCATTAATGTGAGTACCAACATTTATTTTTAACAAGTTAAAGATTACATTACATATTCATTATATGAGGTCTCGCCATCCTCATTGAATATTAACACGACTACTATGAAGTAGTCAATGAGAGGAGTTCGACCGGCACCGTGGATCGTGTCCCGGCATAGCTCAGTTGGAAAGAGCCTTCAGCGCGCAGAGCTGAGAGGTCCCGGGTTCGATTCCCGGTGCCGTAACGAATTTTTCTCGATTTAATGGTGATAATTTAAAGATTATCCAAACTCTAATAGCTTTGAATTATTAAAAGAACAAAAATGAATTTTTTTCTATTAACATTAACTTAATTAGCTAATACTAATATAAAATTAATTGAATTAAATTAATTTTAATTAATTAATTCTAATTTATAATATAAGTATACTGGTATTAAAATATGCTACAAAAATTATAAATTTGCTTTCTAAGGGAATAAGAGTAAGGTGGTCCGCGGCAATGTTCTGACTTACAAAGTGGTCCCCACTTCAAAAAAGTTCGAGAAACGCTGATCAAGAGGATTCTGGCTAAATCCCAAGAGAAATGTGTTCCACTTGTCACATCACCAGAGCACCAATATTTGTGAATGTCTAATGTTGGTTTATGGTCCACAAAGAAGTAAATACAAATCGAGTCAAAGATTAAGTAGAGGAGAAAGTGGTAATATGGGACAGTCATTTTCCAAAGCCTCTAATGAAGTTAAAAATAGAATTTGAGGTGATCCCTTATAGGATTATCACTTCTCCTTATATGTACAAAGACATAACATGATTATATCGAGGAATCAGGTGTTATGTTTTAGAAAGTTCTAATACCGCATAATTGGGCTTCCAGAAAATAAGGTTGCAATATGGGACACACAAACTGCCTGCATAAATTCTGAAAATTAAGCCTGGAATTACATACAATGCTTAAGGGGAGAGGATGGTATTTTTATGTGAAAAATGAGTAAATTAAAAAAAAAATCTTTAAAATACTCTGTGATATGTGTGGAATGCATAGCATAACATTTTGTGAGTATTGGTGCCCTTATCGGATGGTGAGTCGCCATTTTTAAACTTCCTGCGTTATGGATTTTTAAATCACTCGCCCACTTTTATTGTTGTTTCCGGTAAGTTAAATTTAAAAAAAAATGTTTTCTTTAAAATACCCTTTGATATGTGTGGAATGCATTGCATAACATTTTGTGGGTATTTGTGCCCTTATCGGATGGTGAGTCGCCATTTTTAAACTTCCTGCGTTATGGATTTTTAAATCACTCGCCCACTTTTATTGTTGTTTCCGGTAAGTTAAATTTAAAAAAAATGTTTTCTTTAAAATACCCTTTGATATGTGTGGAATGCATAGCATAACATTTTGTGGGTATTTGTGCCCTTATCAGATGGTGAGTCGCCATTTTTAAACTTCCTGCGTTATGGATTTTTAAATCACTCGCCCACTTTTATTGTTGTTTCCGGTAAGTTAAATTAAAAAAAAAATGTTTTCTTTAAAATACCCTTTGATATGTGTGGAATGCATTGCGTAACATTTTGTGGGCATTTGTGCCCTTATCGGAGGTTGAGACGTCATTTTTACACTTCATGCACTGTGGATTTTTAAATCACACGCCCGCTTTTATCGGTTTCCAGTAACTTCATTTTTTATGCTACATTGCCAGACAAAAATGGATATAATTTCTGAACTATTAAGATACATGCATGAAATTTAGAACACACATTCTTCAGACTATTAGGAAACTTTTCTCTGCAACAGAAGTTTGTTAATTGATTTCATTTTAAAAATACGTCCGTTTGTTTGCAAGAAAGGAAATCAGAAAATTGTTATTAAATTTTAATTGTTTATTTTACAAACGTAGGAACCAATATCAAAATTCTGTTACAGACAGTTTGTAGAACATGTTTTTGCAAAGATATTGCAAAAAACTGTTCGAATCTATCTTTAAAAACGGCTTAGATATATCGGTTTTAGTACAATCCTGCATTGGGTATATATATATATATATATATATATATATATATATATATATATATATATATATTAATTTGGGACAACAAATAATTTTTCTAATATTTTTATTTGGTTGAGTTGCCACAGCTATGAGCTCTCTACATACAAAACATTAATATTTTACACCAAATAGGAAAAAAGTTAAAAAAAAATACCATTCTCTCCCCTTAAGACATGGATAGGCCTACTGGTACACATTAGACACAGAATATGAAAGTCATTGTCTTGATAGTTGTGTCAAAAATATGAAGATCTCCGTTTTCCATAGGTGAAGGCCCTAGTTTTGTCCTCGGCATCTTTCATGCACGTTCATCACTACCTTACACACAAATTAGAAGGTTCTAAGACTCTAGTTTTGTCCTGAACATCCATTTTCTTCACATAAATAGTAATGATGTAATATGGGAAAACCCTGTCCCATAATACCACCACTCATACCATAGCATAAAACCTTGAATAAATTTAATTTACAATGGCATTTGATTTCCATGATGGTGATCATTACATGTCTATAGATACCTCTACTTTTTTTTACGTATACAGAGAATTCCTGTACCTTAATTTGTTACTATGTAACAGCCGAGAAAAACACCCTCTGCAAAAACTTAACACTGGCGTAATGAACATGAGTCCCTTTTACGCACAACTCTCACTCGATGACTTATTGCACCCCATTGCAGACAAAGACTAACCCGAGGAGGAAAATATGCCACTTTACGTAGCAGATAGTAGGTACCACTAATTTCAGAAAAATGGCCGTGTCCCATATTACAACTCCGTCCCATATTACTACCTTCTCCTCTACTAGTCGATGGTGGTAGTGGTAGTGTTCATAGTGACACAAAAATACAAGGCATAGAGAGTACGTGATATTCTGTCTCTACCAGAATTTGCCTGCCAGTCAACAACGCATGATTTATGGGAAAATTGTTGAATCAACTGTTAGCTGTTATTTCATTTTTAGTTTATTTAGGCCTATAATAAAAATTTTGAACTTAACGGTGACATGAAATATAGGAATCATTCTCAATTAATTCAAAAAGATCCGACAGTATTTAGATATTAGAATCGTGTTAGCTACAAGCTAAAATGTTCAAATTGATACCAAAGAAAATAGTTCAACTAATCACAAGACAGGAATGCATCCAATGAAAGCACAAAGTAAACCAATTTCATTTTTTTCGGCATGTTTTCCAACTTTAAGGGTACTTAAAACGTAACGAGGACTAAAGTTCCCACTTTCAATATAGAAATGGTATCATATCATATCATATCATATATATCATATCATATATCATATCATTTCACATATCATATCATATACAGGGACATCATTTTATTTTTACTAACATTTTAAATATTAACCTGGCTATACCTTTGGATCAACGATTAAGAACCGGAAACACGGTTTGCTACCCACTTCCACGACTGGAGTTCGGTGATACTGCCGTAAAATACAAACAAATCACTTTACCAGGTATAGGAGGGAAGAAAATAGTTCATCAATTTACGTAAACTAGGCAATATCGCGATTTTGAGTTCGATAATTTTCATTAGGTTTTTGTTTAATCAAAATACAGTACAGTATTAACAATGTGTGTTTTTACTCACGAATTGAGCTTTCCATGCGGCCGTATTCATTATGCAGTGTGTATTATACTGTCTACTGCACATTATCGTACACTATAGAGAATGAAGTTAAATTGAAAAATAATCATAATATGGATACTTAAAAACATTTTTGAAAATGGTGGCCGTTCATTTCGATATAGGCTTCAGTTCTAATGTGCATATTATCGCACTATAGACTATTGTATGTAATTCCAGTTACCAGGTTCGTACTTCGTATCAGTAACTCATGTTGAAATAATTCTGTACCTACTCTATAAAAGAGACCTTACGTACTGTAAATTCAATCTTCACTTCTGCCCGATCCAAAAAGATAAAATTACTCTGACATGCTATCTACTGTCCGTCCAAGTGGTTACGTCGCAGCGTCGTAGAAAGGGAGGAAATCACGTGACAGTTAATTACTTAACGGGGCCCTTTTATTCAAGTTATTTTAAACAATTGTATGGGTATAATATTACGTAGACGTCCAATTCCTACCAGAAATGAATGTTCCCAGAAAAGAGCTAAGACAGCTCAGCCACTAGCATTTACAGAGAGGCGAATAGAAGCAGGTGGGGGAAACCGGGATGCGACGTAGGCAAATGGAAAATGATGCAATATTGAAAGCTCTTTCGTCACTGGAAAACGCGAACATATTTTGACACGTACTGTTTACTATGACCGTAAGGCTACTATGACTGTATATGCGGTCTTGGATCTGTGTGGAGGACGGTTGAACTTCATTAGTAGAAGGGGTGGGAGTAAAGTACATTCAAAAACTCAGGTACAATAAAAATTGAAGTAAAAATAAAATGATGTCCCTGTATTATATCATATCATATATCATATCGTATCGTATCGTATCGTATCATATATCATATATATATATCATATCATATATATATTATTATTAGTGTTAATGTTATTATTGGTGACGTACTTCGAAAACATGTTTGTAAGGATCGAACAAAAGATTTAACAATTCATGGTTCGCGAAACAATTATGCCGTTGTGCTTGCACGAACACCAATTCAAATTCTGTCATTTTTCCTACCTTCACTGTTTTTAAGGTGAAACTTTCAATCACAGCGCATCCATACACAATGATCGTACATTCACACAATAATCACAAATTAGCACCTCAAAATGTCGACGTACACAACACGTTACAGGCACCGAACGAACTACTGAGTACTGCCAAGAGAAACTTGTACAAGGTCTTGCAGACGGTTCACAGAACTCGCCTTCTTTGTTCTGAGCAATAAAACTGCCACTATTCAGTGGAAAGTCTGAGCCACCCCCATCGCTAACCGCTTCCTTGAATTCCTGGATACGGTGGTGGTCTGTCCTCAAAGTTGTATTTCTTTCGTTCACTACGCAGTGCAGGAAATTATGAATCCAGTTACTGTATTTCTTTCGTGCTTAGCTATCAGTCTAAATTTTCCAAGTTGTCGTTCCTACATATTTGGGTACACGAAACAAACATAAGAAAATAAATATCTATCTGTCTGTCTGTCTTTCTGTCTGTCTGTCTTTCTGTCTTTCTGTCTGTCTATCTATCTATCTATTTATTTATTCTGGTGTAGTTAATGCCATCAGGCCTTCTATTACACAACACCAGGAATACAAATACAATAATAGAAATAAACAGAAAAAATACACTATATACAAAATAAAGCTACACAAGAAATAAAGAGAGAGAGAAAAAAACACTATAAACAAAGTAAAGCCACACAAAAATATACACAGGTTGCAGTCACACAAACTTTAAATGAGTGATTAAGTATAATAATTAATTGTATCCTAACTAATTAACATAAACAAGAAACTTGCAATTTTAATCTAAATTAAAAAAGAAAAAGAAAAAAACACAAATCAATACTTCTAGGAATACCTAAAAACATTAACTAATACAAAATTTTCCAATTTAATTTTGAATTGTGATAAAGTCCGGCAGTCCCTGACGTCATTAGGTAACGAATTCCAGAGGCGAGGTATTTCTACAGTATAGGAAGATGATACGTATTTTATAAAAATATTTCTAAAGAATAATCTTAATATCGAATCCATGATTAACTAATATATTGATGAAATTAAATTACGTATTTTAGTATAACGAAATTACAAAAGATTGCATTTATTTCAGATATGCGCATAAAATTCTTACATTAACTTGCTAACAATTTTTAACTTATATTTTGTTTCAAGTTAACTACAAATACGTAATTGGTTTTTTTTTAAGGAAGCCTTTGCCCCTCGAAAAACTTGGTAGTGAAAAACATGTACGATTAATGCAAAGAAATGTAGTGCGAATTATTGAAGATTAAGACGAACAAGGGAAAAATGGGAACAAAAGATGAACTCAAGGAGAACAAAGCCAAATCAAGGAGAACAAGGCGAAATCAAAGAGAGGGAGGGAAACAGAGGAGAATGAGAACATAATGAGAGCGCACGCAATACGAGGAGAGCACGGTGGAAACAAGGTCACTAGGAACACAAGGAGAGCACGGGGAACACGACGTAAAATAACCCACTAGAAACACGAGGAGAGCAAGGGAAAAGCGAGGAAATCACGGGGAACACTAGGAGAGCAGGGGAACACAAGGAGAACATGGGGAATACCAGGAAAGCACAGACAACGCCAAGAGAGCACGGGGAATGCGAAAACATGCGGAGAGCGCGGGGAAAACGAGAACACGAGGAGAAAGAGGAGACCACTAGGAGAGCATGGGAAACGCGAGGAGAGGACAGGGAACGCGAAGAGAACACGGGAATCACGAGAACATGCGGAATAAGAGAAGAAAGCGCGGAAAACGAGAACGCGGGAAACACGAGGAGAACGCCGAGAACACGAGAACGAGAAGAACACGAGAAGAACGCGGAAAACACGAGAACGCAAAGAACAGGAAGAGAACGCGGAGAAAGTACGGAGAACATGAGAAGAACGTGGAGAATACGAGAACACGAAGAGAACCCCTAGAAAGTGCGGAGAACATGAGAACACGGAGAAATTGCGGAGAACATGATAAGAACACGGAGAAAGTGCGGAGAACATGAGAAGAACACGGAGAATACGAGGAAAACACGAAGGGAAAGAGGAGAACACGAAGGGAACGCGGAGAAAGTGCGGAGAACATTAGAAGAACGCGGAGAATACGAGGAGAACACGAAGAGAACGCGGAGAAAGTGCGGAGAGCATGAGAAGAACGCTGAGAATACGAGGAGAACACGAAGAGAACGCGGAGAAAGTGCGGAGAACATGAGAAGAACACGAAGAAAGTGCGGAGAACATGAGAAGAACACGGAGAATACGAGGAGAACACGAAGGGAACGCGGAGAGAGTGCGGAGAACATGAGAAGAACGTGGAGAATACGAGAACACGAAGAGAACCCCTAGAAAGTGCGGAGAACATGAGAACACGGAGAAAGTGCGGAGAACATGATAAGAACACGGAGAAAGTGCGGAGAACATGATAAGAACACGGAGAAAGTGCGGAGAACATGAGAAGAACACGGAGAATACGAGGAAAACAAGAAGGGAAAGAGGAGAACACGAAGGGAACGCGGAGAAAGTGCGGAGAACATGAGAAGAACGCGGAGAATACGAGGAGAACACGAATAGAACGCGGAGAAAGTGCGGAGAACATGAGAAGAACGCGGAAAATACGAGAACACGAATAGAACGCGGAGAAAGTGCGGAGAACATGAGAAGAACGCGGAGAATACGAGGAGAACACGAATAGAACGCGGAGAAAGTGCGGAGAACATGAGAAGAACGCGGAGAATACGAGAACACGAATAGAACGCGGAGAAAGTGCGGAGAACATGAGAAGAACGCGGAGAATACGAGAACACGAATAGAACGCGGAGAAAGTGCGGAGAACATGAGAAGAACGCGGAGAATACGAGGAGAACACGAAGGGAAAGAGGAGAACATGAAGAGAACGCGGAGAAAGTGCGGAGAACATGAGAAGAACACGGAGAATACGAGGAGAACACGGAGAAAGTGCGGAGAACATGAGAAGAACGCGGAGAATACGAGGAGAACTAGGAAAACTCTAGGAGAATAAGGATGTTAAAGTGAATACAAGGAGAACTAGGGAATTCTAGGAGAATAAGAATGTTAAAGTGAATACAAGGAGAACTAGGGAAACTCTAGGAGATTAAGGATGTTAAAGAGAATAGAAGGAGAACTAGGGAAACACAAGGGGTACAAAGAGAATACAAGAAGACCAAGGGAAACTCTAGGAGAATAAGGATGTTAAAGTGAATACATGGAGAACTAGGAAAACACAAGGGCTACAAGGGGAGTACAAGAAGAAGAAGGAAATTAAACTGAAAAGAATGAGAACTAAAGGAGCACAAGGAGTACAAGGAGAACACAGGGAAAATAACAATATTAAAGTGAATACAAAGAGGACTAGGGGAACACAAGGAGTACAAGAAGAATACCAGGAGAACAATGGGAACACCAGGAGAATAATGATGTTAAAATGAATACAAAAAGAAGTGGTGAAACGTGAGTAGTATAAGGGGGAATACAAAAATAATAATGATATTTAAGTAAATACAAGAAGAACTAGGAAAACCCAAGGAGTACAAGGGGAACACAAGGTGAATAAGGATATTAACGTGAATACAAGGAGAACAAGGGGAACACAAGTAGTACAAGGGAATACAAGAAGTACACGAGGAATTACTATAATTTGGTTTAAGAGACCATTACTTGCTTTCAGTCATCTGATGACTCATTTATTTTTAGGATTCAGTTAACAAAGCCGTTTGTTGAAATACTTTCAATTGCGATAGGTATAAAGCTGTGATTTGCTCCACAACTTTCAGAGCATTGTCCAAGGAGAACAAGGGGAACACAAGGACAATAGGGATATTAAAGTGAATACAAGAAGAACTAACAAATTATCTTTTTTCGATGAAGAAGACATTTCATAGAAAATTTCTAAATGCACCAAAACAATGGGAATAATTAATAACATTATGCAACCTTCCCTAGTACAAAGGCATACTAGAATTTGCCTACACAAGACCTTGGCGAGACCTGTACTTTGTTACGGCAATGAGGCATGGACATTGAGGAAGAAAGACGAAAGCAAAATAACGGCTAATGAAATGAAATTTATGAGATATACAGCGGGATATACGAAATGGGATCACAAACGCAATGAAGATGTAATAGAAGAATTAAAACTAGAACCTGTAATTAATCACGTAAAACATTATCAGAACAAGTGGATAAATCATCTGCATCGCATGCATAGAGGTACAATCTCAAAAGTCATGCTCCACTATCGTCCAAACGGGAAGAGATCTCTCGGTCGTCCAAAGAAGCGCTGGATTGAAAATTCAACTGTGAGATCGTAACAGGCCATCCGGTCTAATACTTGAAGGGAAGAAGAAGAAGACAAGGAGAACTAGGGAAAACATGGAATACAAGGGGAATACAAGGAGAACAAGGGAACACAAGGAGAACAAGGTGACTACAAGGAAGAGTTGGGGAGAACATGGAGAACACAACGTGGACAAGGAAACACAAGTAGAAGAAGGAGAACACAAGGAGGAGAAGGGCAAGGCAATGAGAACAAAGCAGACGCAAAGAGAACATGGGAAAAACAAAGAGAGCAATGGACTGACAAGAAGAACATGGTAGACTAAAAGAGCATACAAGGAGAATGGAAGGAGTGTTTCATTTTTATGTGACGGTCAATTTCCAAGTTCTCTCTCCCATACCTAGTATGGAGAAAGTCGTAGTTCTAAGTCAAAATTATTTTCAGATTAACTCTGTATTCTGATCCGTCCGTCCACTCGTGTTCAGCTATCCCTGCTGAATTAGTGGAGGATTTCGTTCGTAGCCTATTCATTATTTTAAAATTAATTCGACTGGGAATGATCAGCATGAAAGTAACAATTTTTTACTCCATTAATGGTCTTTCTTTAAAACCAAATAGACAAAATGGTTGTGACTTTCCCCCTCTCCTTTACAAGATTAAGTACATTAAGTTGTATAGAATTTTAACGGTTTGAAAATATGGAGGCTAATTGAATTGTTTCGCAGAATTAACGTAATCCCATTCGACATAGATAAAATGATTTTCCTCTAAAAAGAATAATCTCTACAGAATTACGCCTCCGAATGAATCGTCCTTTGTCGAATTCATATCTGTTCTTTTGTATGCAACTCTCGAATACCAGGACAGTACAAATAAAAAACGTATATTACATAATTTCTGACAATGCGAGAATTGTGCACATCTGGAAGCTGGTTGAAAGTATTTCAATAGATAATGAAATGCGTTTCTTGTCTTAATAATTATATCTCAGTTGCGAAAGGTTTCCACGAAATCACGGCTTTTTTGTGAATCATGCAGGAAATTATGTGAATGATCATGCCGTGAATTGTCGAGAGGAAATAAAGTTTTTTTTTTTTTTTTTCACCGAATAGGCCCTAATAAATTGGTCACCATGGATTTCATGTGCTACTCTATATGCACATATTTGTGCGTATTGTCTTATAATTTTGCATGATGCACTCCATATCCAATTTAGTAATTTTTAGAGAATTCTATACCTCTTAAGATATTAAGCACATGTACACCTTTTTGAAAGTGAAATAAAAGACATTTACTAATATAAATAATTGATTAAGTGGCGATCTTACTCGTGTTAATTGCGTAAGCTTGTGCGGCTTACAGCTGTTTCGGTGCTTCTTCACACTATCCTCAGAGCCTACTAGATCTCGGCGTCATCTCGAACTTCCTTGCCTGTTGTGTGGGTGCGTTCGATTGTTGAAAAGTGTTGAAATGTGGTGTCAAATAGTGTGTGTATTCTGAAATTGATCTGTGTGTTGAGAATTTGATCAAGGTGTGTTTTGGTGTGTTTGTATATTTCATATTGTTCTAGTGTGTTGAGTTTTTGGTTTTTGGGTTGTATGTGTAGGATTTCCAAGTCTGTATTTATGTTATTGTATGTGGAGTTAGCATTAGTTATGTGTTCGGCATATGTAGATGTAAGATCGCCATTTAATCAAGTATTTATATTCAAGTATTAAAAGTAGTTTACGAAAGATTCAACATGGATTATCAAGACATTTACTGTTGCACACTTACTAATGGATTAAACACTCATTTAATATTCGTCGAAAAGAGAACAATGACATTTTCTCACCTATATTTTTCTTTCCGGTCCACTAAAATAGTATTGTTTTATGCCTATGAGCTCTGAACGAATGTGTACGTGTTACAGACTACTGTCTGCTCTGTTTTAGTCTTCACAATATTGTAAATTGTGCAATTTTCAAAGTTTTCTTGTAGATATGAGAATATTATAAGTTATAATCCTTCTACATAAGATAATTTTGAGTGTGCACGTTATGAATTATTGTAGAATACAGTGAGGTATTAGTATATTTATGTAAATACTGAATAAAATTAATGTTTCTCTGAAATAGGAAATTGTGGAGAATTTCACGATGGTGGTCATTTACAATACAGCACACTTCTTTTTAAATTTCATACCTATACGTTAGGAACCACCAAGGTAAATATACATTTATGGAGAAACTTACGCCTTCTTTCTTTCTTTTGATTAACACCATTTGGCATTGATCTCTGAACTGATGTCAGACTTGCTAATTTGTAAAAAGACGTGTTGGACATAGTTGTACACAATTCATTTTGCATGAGAGTACGTAAAATGTCAATTTTATTAGCTACTGTGTAAAATCGATAATAACTTTTCTGCCATTCACATACTACACATACTTTTAGTTCTCATTATTCATCATACGATGGACTGTCAGTAAGTTACAAATTGAATTAGCCGCATACATACATCTATTTAAACGAGACTTCTCAAGGTATCACCACAGTCTACTAAATAGTCACGAAGCTTGGGATGATTTTTTTGCCAACGAGTTCCATTTCTCGCGATAGTTGCTAGCCGCTTGGAGCGCTGTGAGTATTATGAACAATAGACTATGCCACAGCCATCGTGATCTAATACAGGCCGTAAGGCAGACCATGTAATTCGCTTAACCCGATCACGAAGGTCGGCGTTTCAACCATATAAATTAGTTGGAATGCATAAACAGTAACATATGTTTCTCTAAAATGTAGTGTCATTCCATTAATAAAATTTAAACAATGATTATGAGACACTTCAGACACAATTCACTTGCGAGTTAAGGTGTAATATTATTTATGGCGTGAAAATTACGTTGTTCGTATGTGTAATACCCGCCTTTATTTCGATTAAATATTGCGAAATTCTTGTACATTCATTTATGCACGATTCAATAATGTTCAATTGCACCGCACGGATATTTAGATATGTTGAAATTATAGGTTATGTTTACTGTACCAGTTGCCCCTTTCCGTCTAAATTTAGTGATCTCCAATGCCTTGCTATTGATTCGAAAATTATAGGTTATGTTTAATATATTTAACTTATATTCCTATATTCGCAATTATACATTATAATTAAGCATAATATCATTTATGATACCCCAGATACTCAATTTGTCTGTATTTTAATACTACAATTGAGTACTAAATAAAACTTAGCTATGATACGCAATAAAGTTATAATATAATAATTCACTGAGCTCCATATACTGAAATAGAAAACCCGAACATATATTACGGCCTGGTCTAGATCGAAAAGGCATTGACTGTGCCGTATTTCGCATTGTTGTGAAAAGTTGTGTAAACTGCGAAATGTTCGTTATCGGTTGTAATAACTGTAAATGGCTAAAATACAATAATTTGAGTAATAATATGGGACAAGGAGACGTTTGTTGCACTAAAAATATTGTAACAAAAAGAGGTCGGAGTTATCCTTCCGAAAGATCCAGGAAGGTGAGTTTACAAAATATAATATATACTTTATGAAAATAATATATAAACCTTATGTATTTCGTATTTCAATAGTGGAAGGAAGGTGTTAATTTTTTCAAAAGAACACGACATCAAAAGTACAATAAATTTTATCGTCTGCTAGGGAAAGAGTCTGTGATGAGGCGATAGTAGCGATCCTGGTGGCTAGCAACTATCTATGGATGCATATTTCAACTGTCTATGTTAGCATAATTAGTAAGTATTGAGCTTCGCAACTGTATATACTAAGCTGTGGTTAGCCTCTAGACAGGCTTGGAGAACAACTTCCTCTCTTCTCGATGTTGCAGTTATAGCGCTGCTGATCGGTTCGTTAGAACAGAATAACCACGAAAGGCAAGGATGGTCTGGTAATCATAATCTACACGAACACCGTAATAAAAGAATTTTGACAAGTAACTCGTGGTAATATCCTATCCCAAGTAGAATCCATTTAGTTTATTATCTTGGTAATTTCCTAGAAGTATGGAAGTATGGAAATGTTATTTGGCAAAACTAAAGAGACTATTTTCAAAGGGAAGGAATATTCATACATAGTAAATAAATTATTATAAAGGATGAACAAATTTACCTTCCATATTAGTTGTCATTACACGTAATCATGTTACTCCCAATAAAATTAATAAAATCCATGTATCAGTTGCTATTTTTCCAGACCGATAAGAGATCGATGACGCGATACATGACATCACACACGATAGCAATATTTCAGAATATGAATTTAATTGGAGGCTGCATCAAACTTCAAATACTTTCAATAGGACTTTATTATTAGGCTATTTAATAGAACTGAATTCATTAGTACCTTATTACAGTTAATATAGCACATAAATCACGAATTAATTAACTTATATTGTAGAAGGAACTATAATATGATTAACATCCGAATGATGGTGTTACTACATTTATTCAGTATCAATTGTCTTACTATACGTAGGCTATATTAAATCGATTCACTACACTACCGTATTCACTTTAATATTCCATTAATCTTATTGAGGTAAGTTAAACTGCCACATTGTTATTAAAACAGTTTTTCGTACTTGCAATGCAATGTGCGGACATACGTGACGTCATATACCGTAGACCTATTACGTCATCCAACTTCTTTGTCTGGTAAACAGCGACTCATCCTTCGATTCTGCCATACAATTATTGCAGTATTTACTTCAGATTTTAAATATCAGCTCTAGTGAATGCCTCGATGTTCTTTAGCAGCTATTGATATCCATATTTAATTTTAATATAGCAATTCTATTACTTCAATAATAATTGAATTTACCAAGTTTTGTATTAATGCGCGCACAAGCCAGGATGATGTATACTGCCAGAGCCATTCCTCGGAATTACGAAACATGTGAAGAGAAAATAATTAAATATATTTTATTGCCATTTAACAGCATATGACCGTATCAGACGAAGTCAAGTTTACGTACGAGTAAAATATGCAACAGTAATACCGGTACATTAATTTAGCCTTTGTCTTGTGTTTGCACATTTCCGTAGCTGTATCAAAATAAAGATTGTTACTTTTCCTTCAAATTCAGATGCATTAAATATACTACTGCGAATTAACCAACATTCATAATATACCTAAAACATTTTTAATTCATACATTTGACAACATCGGGTCATGAATAGTAAAGATTCCTACTAATATTTTTATAGTAATTACGAGTTTCAAGTAACATACAGAATAGAATATATCATCTGTGGAGTGTGTTATGGGAGTTAACATTAATATATGCATTGAAATTGTCCAGGTTTTCTTTGATGAATATTACAATCTCGTAATACTAAATAATTGGGACGCACTGCAGGAGTAACAAAATGGAATCCTAAACGAAATCAAGAAATATTGAAATCTTCAAATGGAACCCGTTTTACAAAATGTAAACATTCAAGATCGAAATTGGGAAATACATGTTACAAGAATCTGGAAACAAATCCCACAATATGTACTGTACGTACCTCATGGAAGATCTATAGTCGCCGGGGTAATAGACGACTGATGCAAGACTGCAAATGTACGAAAGATAATGATGCTGGTGGTGTCATGATGATGATGATGTATCGAAATTCCTTTATGTTGCAAGGTTTCCATTTCTTGAAATGCAATTGAAAACTACACATACAGTAGGCCTACGTTGCTACAGTTTCCGGCATGTACACATAGAACCACTAGTATTAACTTAAAATGTCATGTCTGAAACTTTCCGTAAGGATAAATTAATTGAAATCACATTTTAAAACAACTATTCATATCGTAGTTCTTGAATAATATTTAAAACACTTTATACACACAAACTAAATCTTCTTACTTGTACACAAGACTTCCACAGAGAACTCTCTTCAACCAACTAATGCAATCTAGTAAAAACTTGTAGGTGGCGCTAGCTTCTGTCCTTAACAGGGTGTTCCAAATATCTATTCACGTTTGATAATAAAACGCTTCTTTATATTATTTTACAGTGAATTATTCATATTTGTAAAATATATTGCATTGTAGTGTGGTATGTCAAAGAAAATAAGTGCATGTGAATGTAAATAAATATCCGAAAGCCATAATGTTAAACAGACCTTGTTTTGGGGCCAATATGTAGGTTTACAGTATTTAGTTTTATTTCCAATGAATTTTCTAAATTGTCGCATACATTGGAGAAATTATTTCACATTTCGTTTCGCCTTTAAATTAGACGGGAAACTTGGAATCGTACCCAATAATTTTTTACTTGGTTATTTAGCGACGCTGTATCAATTACTGGGTTATGTAGCCTCGATGGAATTGGTGATAGCAAGATAGTGTTTGGCAAGATAAGGTCGAGTATTCGCCATAGATTACCTGACATTCGCTTTATGGTTGGGGAAAACCCCGGAAAAACCTAACTAGTTTCTTTCACTTGGTTATTTAACGACGCGGCATTAGCTACTGGGTTGTTTAGCGTCGATGGAATTGATGATAAGATGGTATTTGGCGAGATGAGACTGAGGATTCGCAATAGATTACCTGACATTCCCGTTACGATTAGGGAAAACATGTGAAAGAACCCTACGAGATAATTAACCCAAGCGGGAATCGAACCCACGCCCGAGTGCAACTCCGGATCAGCAGGCAAACGCGCTACAGCCTGAGTATTCGATATTGCTATTACATAAATTAAAAAATATAGTAATTCGAAAATTTATTACACATTTATTGATATACATTTCCAATATATATATATATATATATATATATATATATATATATATATAATTTATTTATAACAATAAAAGATCTTCAAGCTAATCCTTAAACACTTATAAACCCAGTAGTACTTCATTCATAGTGTTGTAGAACAAGACGAGAAACGCCAAACACTAATAATAAATTTCGGTGCAAGTCAGAGCATTCTATTCGAAACATATGAAGGCACATTTTATATTTAGGTCTATATTTTAATATGCCAATTTGATCGCTTTAGTCCACCTCTGCACTGAGGAATAACGGTTAGCACGCCTGACCGCGAAACGAGCTGACGCGGATTCAAATCCCGGTTGAGACAAGTTACCTGGTTGAGGTTCTTTTCGGGGTTTTCCCTCAACCTATTAAGAGCAAATGCTTGGTAACTTTCGGCGCTGGACCCCGGACTCATTTCGCCGACATTGTCACCTTCAAATCATTCAGACGCTAGATGACCATAGCAGTTGATAAAGCGTCGTAAAATAACCCACTTAAAATATTTCCCTTTATCAAATATGGCTGTTACGCAATGACGTACATACAGTAGGCCTATGTAATTCCCATCGCAAAATGCAGGGGGCATGGCGACAGGGTTCCTTATTAATTTATTTTAAAAAGGTAAAGGTATCCTTTTACAAAGTTTTGAAGGCGCATATGGGCATAGAGTTAGAGCTTCAATTGACTCAGAAAAACTAATATGCACATAAATGCTGTTTGTATGATATTTCTATACGAGTAATAGGAAAGCATGAGAATAATTAGATACTTATTAATATAAGAATTTCAATATTTTCAAATATTTCGCAATAAATCACACGGAGCAAACAAGATTATTGCCTCTGATAGAGATAATGGCTGATATATACTATATACACCTATTACGCTGATATGCATTTCAAAAAAGAGAAAAAAAATACTGATTCTAGTTAACTGAAGTGCACTGAATCCGAATCTGTATTCATTTTTTCTGTATCACGTCAAGTTTTTCTGTAATTTTGAAAAGAAAAATAAAAAAAACGTCAAAATTGGCAAAGTTCATGATTTAAAAAATTAATAAATTTAATACGATAATCCAAATTATATGATTGCTTTCAGGTATTGAAGTTTGTTGAATCCGAGCCTCTATGCATACTTTCTCTATCGCGCCAAGTTTTTCTGTATTTTTTAAAATAAGAACGAAAATTGTCAAAATTTAAACAATAATTTCAAAAATGTCAAATATGGTTAATTATTTTAAAGACATATTTTAACGCCGTAATATAACATCCGAGAGTATAAAATTACTTACTAAGTCTTAAATTATTAATAATAACATTATTAATAACAATAATTTTTATTTAATAATAATTATTAATATAATACTACATTATTATATTATATAAATAACAGATATATAAGTAAATTTATTGCATTAATTAAGAGATTTTCTTTACAAAAAAATAAACACATTTAAGGCTTATACCTACCAGATTCAAGGAATGACAAACAAATAAATGAATGTAGAAATGAAGTGAAATTTTTTCAAGTTTCCTAGCAATATTAAGCAAGAAAAATAAAAAATTGTTCATGAGTTTTAATTTATGCTGTTTATAACATTTTAGTAATTCCATTATGTCTAAATTACCAGCTTTAACGTCATAGTAGTAGTAATAATAATAATAATAATAATAATAATAATAATAATAATAATAATGATAATAATATAATTTATCTAAGGATGTATACTAATTTCATTATTTAGACATTTTAATCATGAATTTAGAAAAAAAAACGTTATTTTTTAATACACTTTACTCCCAAGCTGGTTAGACGAACGTTCACCTCTGCTGAGGCATGTTAATGTAAGACCAATGTAAGGCTGGTTGGTCTTGCCCTTCATGGGCTGTCGCACCACGCATATAATGTAATAATAATTCAAGGAAAAAACTATAGAAGTAATATACCAGAACACTAATTTCCAACATGAAAAAGATACTGAAATTATCTGAAAAGCGAAAAAGATAGATCTATACTGAGAAATGAAGTACAATGCTCCGTCGATATAGGAGAAAGCCAATGTTTACCTACTTAGGTATAACACTCCGAGCAAGTCCCCTGCAATCGGCAAGGATCATGTTTAGGTAGAGCATGAAATTCAAGGAATATTACAGACGGTAAAATATCGATCATACGGGAATGGGTGTTTAAGAGTTGTTATTTCATTACAAAAAGTGAATCTGATACAACGTTAATACAAATTAATTTTATTTCCTACACTATATTTCTCTATAAGATACAATAATAAATTAATAAGTAAATAAATGAATATAATGGATAAGTGAATAAATGAATAAAAAATAAATATTACTTTAAACTCTTCAGCAATATTCTTAATATTTACGTTGTTTTGAAGGAGTTGAATAATATTTGATTTGTGAGAAATACTCAGACGTGAACATGTTTGTGACATCATGCTTTACCAGTATGCGGGAGCTTGACACTCCATTTTACTTAAGCCTTTCAACAAGGTCTTGACGATTTATACTAGGACAACCTTTCAGCAGGTACGTATACGCAAGTGTGAAATAATTTTAATTTTAATGTTCATAAAACAATAAAATTTGAATAACCTGGCCATTGTATACAATTCACTACATCTGCGTTTGGTTATGACTGGCGAATGCTTTATAAGATTCGAACAAATCTATGACTTCCAAAGCAATTTTAAAGTTATGAAAATGACTTAAAAGGCGAAGATAGAAAGGCTATATGTATGCAAATAAGATGTAAAGAACATTAAACCTGTGGGTATATGGGCAGAAGGAGGGGAAGAGGTGCTTGCTGGCTTTGCAGAATTCTCTTCCCCCTCAAGTTGTCGAGTCACTATGGATCCCTGCCAGACATCTGTGCGTGTCACCGATGTGCTGACCCTGTCCATCCCTCAACACATCTGCCAAATTACCCATTCAGCTAACAGGATGCTTTGCATTGTCTCAGAAGCCCTTTACCACCAAACTACAACGTCCTCTTTTCCGTTTTCCGTTTTCCCCCGCAGAGTTTCAATAAATTTCATAGGTGTAGTTATTTCGTTGAATTTGGTATTCCCAAGAAACTAGTTCGATTAATTAAAATGTGTCTTGGTGAAACTTACAGCAGAGTCCGTATAGGTCAGTTTCTATCAGATGCTTTTCCAATTCACTGCGGGCTAAAGCAGGGAGATGCATTGTCACCTCTACTTTTTAACTTCGCTCTAGAATATGCCATTAGGAAAGTTCAGGATAACACAGAGGGTTTGGAATTGAACGGGTTCCATCAGCTTCTTCTCTATGCGGATGACGTGAATATGTTAGCAGAAAATCCACAAACGATTAGGGAAAACACGGAAATTCTACTTGAAGCAAGTAAAGCGATAGGGTTGGAAGTAAATCTCGAAAAGACTAAGTATATGATTATGTCTCGTGACCATAATATTGTACGAAATGGAAATATAAAAATTGGAGATTTATCCCTCGAAGAGGTGGTAAAATTCAAATATCTTGGAGCAACAGTAACAAATATAAATGACACTCGGGAGAAAATTAAATGCAGAATAAATATGGGAAATGCGTGTTATTATTCGGTTGAGAAGCTTTTGTCATCTAGTCTGCTGTCAAAAAATCTGAAAGTTACAATTTATAAAACAGTTATATTACCGGTTGTTCTGTATGGTTGTGAAACTTGGACTCTCACTTTGAGAGAGGAACAGAGATTAAGGGCGTTTGAGAATAAGGTTCTTAGGAAAATATTTGGGGCTAAGAGGGATGAAGTTACAGGAGAATGGAGAAAGTTACACAAGGCAGAGCTGCACGCATTGTATTCTTCACCTGACATAATTAGGAACATTAAATCCAGACGTTTGAGATAGGCAGGGCATGTAGCACGTATGGGCGAATCCAGAAATGCATATAGTGTGTTAGTTGGGAGGCCGGCGGGAAAAATACCTTTGGGGAGGCCGAGACGTAGATGGGAAGATAATATTAAAAGGATTTGAGGGAGATGGGATATGATGGTAGAGATTGGATTAATCTTGCTCAGGATAGGGATCAATGTCGGGCTTATGTGAGAGCGGCAATGAATCTCCGGGTTCCTTAAAAGCCAGTAAATAAGTATGTAAGTAGTTATTTCGACATTTTAGCCTACAAAAACAAGTAAAATAATTAACTGACTCCACCTCCTTCATCTCTGCACGAGAATTTCCAAAGGAAATAAAATCGCACCTTGGCAAGAAGACTGTTGTTTAGTCAACTATCCCACGACAGGTCTGAACCTCACAAGTGATACCAAGAAGGCATTACTTAAGAGGCAACTAGGCCAGGAGATGATGGGGCAGGTTGGCCAGTTTCTCCCCCCCCCTGTTGCATACATCGTCATTAGCTACATACTACACTAGTCAGATTTCAGATGCATACAAACAATTGTTCTTTCTCTGATACATATCGTCTAGTGAGATGTACTGCCCGATAATACAGAGCGTTTGCCTACGGGTGGGGCCAGGAAGGCGGCCCGACTGCGGTGTCGCTTGCGGGAATCGTCTATCCGTAATCTTCCGCTTTCTATACTATACTCTGTAGAGTTTTAATTTTGAAAGTTTAGCAGCAGTAAAACTTATGTTTTTGAAACACTAACTTCCTGTGAAACACGTCTTAGAGATTTATTAGGAGAGCGTGCAAATAATGCACTGATTTCATCAATTTTTTCTCCCGTCAATACTCTTCGTTTTCGCTTAGGAATTATAGCATTTATCGACCCTGCTGTCCTTCATTTGTTAACAAGACGTCTAACAGTTTCTCTACCCTGAATTGGAGCACCCGAATATTTCACTTCAAATTGCCTACGCACCTCTCTACATGACTCTGTTTTCACATATGCATCATACATAAAAACTCTGTCAAAGCGTGAATTTTGCGTTTTGCATTGTTAACAAATTTTACACACACGCTGAATATTTATGCAACTGTGTCAAGAAACTGCACTGTACGTGTTAAATACTGCAACATCTGGCTCACAACTGATAACTTGTCGACCTTGATGTCCTTGACTGTCGAGCGTGTCTCAACAACTGCGCGCACAAAGCGGCGTATCAGTTCATGCCGCTTTCCTGGCCTCACCCGTAGGCGAACGCTCTGTAGATGTACTTATCAGCCAGAGTCTCTATCAGAGGGTAAAAAGACTGTAACAACTCAAAAAACCTAGTTTCGAGAAAACGCGCTTCAATGTTTGATTCCAGTTATAAAATCATATATAAATCTCAGAAAATTATTGTCAGAAATGAAGTAATTATAGAACAAATGGAAATTGAAGAAAAACTATAGAAAGAACAGAAAAAAAAATCTAAAAAGATATGGACATGTCCAAAGGATGACGTAAGAAAGATGGCCCAAACAACTCATAGATTGGTCTCCTCCTGGAAGGGAAAAAAGTAGGAAGACCCAGAACACTATGGAAATCGCATGTACAAGGTGATTCACGAGGATTTACCTTCACTTAGGGAGCTTATTTCCGAAGACATTCTGAGCAAAATATGTAATATAAACATTTGTCCTAATCTCAATATTTTCAGAGTTACACTAATTTGAAATTGTAAGTAAATTACCTTTTTTCATTGATTAAAGTTCACGTTAACACTTTGTTAAAAACATAAAATTTACTCTGTCACACGTTAAAAGTGTTAAAATTGTTTAAAAAGGCATTTACCTTCGACAGACGGCCCGTTTCGACGCTATTTGTCGAAGGTAAATACCTTTTTAAACAATTTATACCTTTTTTCTTTAGTTTTAATAGTAAAAGAACATTACAAATAGAGAATGAACTATTCAGAAGTGTCATTTCTTTAATTGGCTAATATTCTGAAGCTAAAAGTGTGTTGTTAATAATTGTTTAGTACAGATTTTGTTTTCCAATTTTTAACTAAAAATGACATCATTCTTACGCAATTATTACAAAAATTGTTACAAATCATAAGACTTTAGGAACTTGATTCTTTACAGTTTAATTATGCATCCTAATGCACGCACAGTCTTAAAGAATTTATAAGAGTGGCGTGATTTGTAACAATTGTGATAAATGCGTAAGAAAATGTAATTTTGTAGTTAAAAATCGAGAGAAAAATTCTGTACATAGCAACTGTGGAATTCATAACACACTTTTAGCTTCAGAATACTAGCTAATTAAAGAAACGATATTCCTGAACAGTTCATTCTCCATTTGTAATATTCTTTTACCCTTAAAACTCAAGAATAATGGTATTTTACAAACTACTTCAAATTGTATGTATGTATGTACTTATTTACACTGCAAATGGGTATATACCCGGTGGCAGTGGTAACTAATTACATTCAATAATGACAATTAATAATAACACAACTAATAAAAACATTAATAATTAATAATAATAATGATAATAATAAAAAAGAGCATCCTAAATTAAATGAAGCACGATCACTTAAAATAACATTTAAAGTAAATCTAATTTGTATCTTAACCCTAAGTTCGAACTAAGAACCACGAGTGTGATAGGTTCATACTTGCACAAGTAGGCCTACCTTTCGGCACTACACTTATTTTAACTCTGAAAATATTGACATTGGGACTGGGAAAAATGTTTATATGGCATTTTTTGCTCAGAATGTCTTCGGAAATAAGCTCCGAAAGGAACGGTAAATCCTCGTGAAACATCCTGTATGTGGAATTATGAGTAAGAGAGGATTAACTGAAGAAGACGTGGAGACTGAGAATCTGCAACCGACTTCAGTTGGACTACGCTGAATAAAAGTACAGTAAAAGTAAGTAAATCTTAAAAGTAAATGTGTCCTATGGCGGAAAAAAGAATACAGAAATCAATTACAACTATTTCTGACAACAGATGACACTATTAGCTATAAGAATATATGAAAATCTAAACTGACAAATGTTAGTTGTTACTGTCTTCTTGTCAAGGTGCGAAATGTTCGTAAAAATATTCAGATACAAAATTATAATATTAATGTATTTAGGTACCAGAGCCATGTATTGTGGGTCCCTATCACCACGGCATGGCGCATCCTCAGGTTGCGGATCGAGAAGACAGCCTCCAGATGGAGAGTAGTTGTGAATATATTGAATAAGCAGTCGCGGACAGCCGATGAGGGGTGGTCCTCCAGCTTGGGGGTTGGGCGAAGGGCTAACAACCCATCACCGTAAAAAAACAGCTTGTTACGAAACCTTCAAATAAATCTCGGAATGGGACTGATTCTCTGGCACGACCACAGCAATGTCAGTGTGGGCTAAAGCAAGGAGATGCACTGTCACCTTTACTTTTTAACTTTGCTCTACAGTATGCCAATAGGAAAGTCCAGGATAACAGAGAGGGTTTGAAATTGAACGGGTTTACGTCTGCTGCTTGTCTATGCGGATGACGTGAATATGTTAGGAGAAAATCCACAAACGATTAGGGTAAATACGGGAATTTTACTTGAAGCAAGTAAAGAGATAGGTTTGGAAGTAAATCCCGAAAAGACAAAGTATATGATTATGTCTCGTGACGAGAATATTTTACGAAATGGAAATATAAAAATTGGAAATTTATCCTTTGAAGAGGTCGAAAAATTTAAATACCTGGGAGCAATAGTAACAAATATAAATGATACTCGGGAGGAAATTAAACACAGAATAAATATGGGAAATGCCTGTTATTATTCGGTTGAGAAGCTTTTATCATCCAGTCTGCTGTCAAAAAATATGAAAGTTAGAATATATAAAACAGTTATATTACTGGTTGTTCTGTATGGTTGTGAAACTTGGACTCTCACTTTGAGAGAGGAACATAGGTTAAGGGTGTTCGAGAATAAGGTGCTTAGGAAAATATTTGGAGCTAAAAGGGATGAAGTTACAGGAGAATGGAGAAAGTTACACAACACAGAACTGCACGCATTGTATTCTTCACCTGACATAATTAGGAACATTAAATCCAGACGTTTAAGATGGACAGGACATGTAGCACGTATGGGCGAATCCAGAAATGTACATAAAATGTTAATTAGGAGACCGGAGGGAAAAAGACCTTTGGGGAGGCTGAGACGTAGATGGGAGGATAATATAAAAATGGATTTGAGGGAGGTGGGATATGATGCTAAGGATTGGATTAATCTTGCTCAGAATAGGGACTGATTGCAGGCTTATATTAGAGAGGCAACGAACCTCCAGGTTCTCTAAAAGCCATTTGTAAGTAAGTGTAAGCATTTCTATTCCTTTTTTTTGAAATGCTTTCACTTGTTTTCCTACACGACTACAGTTGGCCTACCTATTCTCCTGCTATTCTTATGAATAGGGACCGTATTCTGGCCCAGGATGTACAGAGATAAGATTAGTTGACATGACGTCATGTTTGACGCGTGACACAGATACTTCAAGGAACATTTGCGTCTTGTCTGTGCTGCAGTTGACATTCTATTTATGATTCAAAACTAGACAACGCAGACTGTTCACAATGCATTATAATGATGAAGAATGACAATGATGATTTTTCCTACAGTTTAAATGATTTATTTGATTTCTTTTTACTGGCAGAATTAAGCCTTCGCTTTCATTCAACCAGTATAAAAGTACATAGCAAATACGGTATAATTAACAGTAATACAGAAAACACAGGAATAATAATAATAATAATAATAATAATAATAATAATAATAATAATAATAATAATAATAATAATATTGCACACTTCCTACATATCGTAAATATGCATTATTTCTGTTCAGTAAGTATATACAATTAAAGAAGAGAGAAATGCAATGAAAATATTTGACATATTTTATGAAAAGATACTGTCCATTAAAATTCTTTGGTTCAAAGAACATGTTTCCAACGAATTAGGAATGAAAATAAAATTTGTGTTGGATTAGATCTTTAGTAAACATTTCTGATTGTTACTGCAATAAAGACTAAGTAACTTTCACTTTTATCTAGAATTTGATATTAACATCAAGCAGAAATCTATCTATATAATATCAATAGCTAAATCAGGACATTTTGCCTGTATATACACGATGTAAATTCGATGTACTTGAGATTATTATATCTACCTGAAAACATAATGAAACGAAATGTATTTGTTAGTAATATCTATCATTAAAGCATATAATAGATAATTACTGAGTAAATGATAAGGACCATTTTGCTATATAAAGTGTATTAATCATATAATTATTCATATAATAAATTACTTTTCCTTAAGGTACTGATTTAATCATACAGTCTTGATTCTAAAAAGTAGTTTCTAAATATCTATTTACTTTATACTGGGTGTTCAGTTCAAAATGTGTCTTGGCTCGCTGTATGTCGTCATGTGGCTAGCTGATGAGCCTAGAGAATTCAATCTTCCTACACTTCCGCAGCTCAGGTGTATAATCTAAGAGGCAGAGAAGTTGGCTAGCAAGTACGGCGTTCATTCTGAAGAGTACGTACTGATACGTACGGTAACGCCGGTAGTGGCAGGAATGTGAACTGTTTGGAAATACGTACTGTCGGGATATGGGGAGAGGGTTAAGACGATTACTTACGTATTTGTTGACATTAACTTCGACGGTCAACATGGACACGGAGCATTTGATTTGTGTTGTGGAATGTTACCGTACGCAACCGATGATAACAAATACCCTGCGTACGACTTGCCGGCGCAAAACACAGTTCGAAAGAGGTTATGGTAGCACACAGACTGTACAGACCGCCATCTGTTGCTACGACGTTCAAGTTATACCGTACACGTTCTCAAGTTCAGATTGAAGAACGCCTTAAATAATAGGCAACTTCTCTAACATATAAGTTGAAACTCGCTTCAAATCGGTGACCCAACAACAGTGACGTCATGACGCACTTTGAAATGAACACCCAGTAGTACTGGCAGCACATGATATACACAACATAACTTTAGCTTAACTGCGGTCAGCATTATGTCCAATAAACGAGAAGCTGTCATGGACCACATCAGCAGTCCCTGTACCACACACAATAGCTCCTATCCCCACCACAATGATCACTGGACAGCATTTAACAGCCACTCAACACTGTTATAGAAAGATTATTGCAGTCTTGCTAAAACAGTACTTTATTTACTTAACTATAAAGTTAAATCATATTATTGCTCACATTGAATGTATTATTGTTTACAGATATTTTATTATATTTCTGCCTCTGTACAAAGTCAGAGTTTGCAGTGAGGGGGAAGAGAGATATAAAAAAGTTGTAATGCTTTTCAATACTCTGATGCCCACGACCAAGAAAAGCCACTTGAAACTTAACAGTCACCCACTGACAGAGATATAATGCAACATCTGTACCTCCAGGAGAACAATCCACAGACCACGTTGAAAATCCTTGAAGACAAGTCTGAGAATAATACTTCAGTGTTTCAGAACATATTTGCTGAATCTTCAAGGTAGATTCGATTAGCTTTCCTCTGTGGTGCACAGATAATAACCTAGTGTAGTGATCATCAGCACTCGCTGAAATGGGTAACAGGTAAGCAGTGCATCGAAATATGCAACCTCGTGCAGAAGGATCAGTGCTATAATTACAGTAAAACCTTGATAAGATGCGCCCGCTTATTACGCTATCCCGTGTAATATGCTTTTTTGTCCGGTCCCTGCACATTTCACATATAACGCCTTTATAAAATACCCCATTTGTTGCGCTCAAGTCTGTTTTTGTGGCATATTTTCGATGTAATTTTCAGTAATGTACTGTAATAGCAATGAAACATCTTGGTCATTGAACTCACTGGTGCCATTAACCTGAAAAGTATTGGTATTCGACCCTTTACCTGCGCATTTAAACCTTCATACTTCATGACCCACTCTCTTGTTATGCTCCCTTATTCGACTCTTTACCTGCGCGCTTAAAGCCTACGTACAGTTATAATACCTCACCCTCTTGCTAACCCCCTCTCTCAAACAACATTCCTCACTCGGCCGTAATAAAATTCTGGAAATTTTTGCTGGGCAGTTTGTTGTCCTTTTATGTATTGAAGTGTCTGTGAATGTGATTACAATGAGTGTTAAACGAAAAGCGCTTTCTGTGTCGGAAAAATTGGAAATCTTACGAAAGTACGATGAGAACAGTACTCTTACTCAGAAACAACTCTCTGATTCATTAGGAATCCCTCATCGACATTAAGAACGATAATAAAAAATCGCGACTCAATTACTACAGCTGCGACGTTGGGAGGATGTAGACTAATAGAGGAAACTGAAGTGTGGTAAACATGAGGACTTGGAGAACATGCACATGGCAAACAGCTATAAATGACTCTTTTTTCGAAAGAATTAAGTACAGTACATATTGTAAATGTCTTTGATGTACAGTACAGTAATTACATAATGGAGTAATACTATATTACCTTTCATGAATCATGTATTTCAATAAAGAAAAATGCTAATAGATACTGTATATAAGTCAAAATTAGTATACCCGCCTAATACGCGGTCCCGGTTAATACGCGTTTTACACCCGGTCCCTTGAACAGCGTCTTATCGGGATTTTACTGTATGTAATATCTGTAAGCTTAGTGTTGAATAACACGGTTGTTTACTTGAAACCTCATAATGTAATATATTTAGAACCGTGTCTCTTTTTTGAACTATGCATTATTTATAAATGAGGCATATCAAGTTTTTCCATGAACATATCATAAAGAAAGCGAAATAATGGTCAGATTACATCGAGAGGCCACAAGAATAACTTCAATCAGAAGGAAGAAGACCTTAAAGTCAATCTTGCATGGTACGCGGCCCTGAGAAATACAGGCATTAAACCACTCATCCAACAGCCGAAACACAACAGTAGCCAATCACAACACATTGACCACCGGTGTGGAATGCAGCAACAATGGTGAGCCACGATCCATCCTGACCTTAAATACTGTAAAGGTTCGTCTCCACTATTAAACATTTAACAACAACATGTTAAATTGTTTACCATTATCATCCCAACATATTGATTAAACATGTTAATGCTAATTTCATTTAACACTTTGTCCACATTGTTAAACATGTTAAACTTGACTTTCTTTGCGTAGTCCACCATAAACAGTCTATGAGATTTTAATATAGATAGTGTTTTATTTTAAAACCTTGGACAATGGACTCAGATGATGACCTGACTTTTGTAATTGCCTCTATTGCTTGTTACAAGGCTTTGAATAGGAAGAAAATGAGAATGTGGATGCGGCAATGTCTTAGTAAAAGACACTATGCAGGATACATTCTAAACGAGCTTAAAGTTGAATACAGTAACGATTTGGATTCAAAAACTTGCTGAGAATGTCAGAACACGATTTTAATATAGTGCTGCAAAATTACTTCCTGTTACATCAAAGAAATACATACACAATTTAAGAGCAGCCATTTCATCTCAATTAAAAAAATTACAGAGCGATTGATTATTATCATAGGACCTACGACATGATAGATGTTAAAGGAGTGGGTAATATCGTATAATTATACTTTCCGAAGTTTTACGAATGTTAACATACATCATCAAATACGACCATTACTGACGTCAACATAGTATTAACATTTAGCGTACGATGAGAGTGCGAAAACTCTCTATTGTATTCTCGAGAAAAGTTAAATAATAATTCCAGTTCTCTAAAACAGTCGGCCTTCTTAGTTTTGCCCATGTATTCTTTCCCAGACACATCCCACAAACAAGGCCTTTCCATCAGTGCATTAACTTTATTCTAATGAATCTTCTTTCGTCAACTCCATTACTTACAGCCAACACCAAGGACCAATGATAGTATAAAAATGATCAAGATACGCGCCACAAAATCGGAACTTATAGTTGTTGCTATGGAAACTGTACGAACTTTGCCGAACTGTACCGACGCTGCATGAGCAAATGAATTGACTTGACATGTTTTCCATTTCTGCTGGAAAACATGCCAACATGTTAAAAGTGTTAAATTCAACATTCTTAGTTAACATGTTAAGTCAACTGAGACTTGAAATGTCCACATACATGTTAAATTCAACATGTTATCACTAGACCTCGAATTTTAGGTAAAAACCTATTTTGTTTCTCATGATATATACAAAAGAAAAGTTGTATATATACGAATTATGGAAATATATATTCGAAAATGGTGGTTCTATACAATCTAAAAATACCTAATTTCACGTTAGAAACTATTTTTACCTAATTTTACATTTTCCAATTTCTACAGTTGGTAATATGGAAACGATGTGTAATTCTGTATGCCAGTCGTGCCTTGACAACAATCACAGCATAGTTCGTCTCCTCTATTCATTACAGTGTGAGATTTCAGAGCGAAGACATTGTATTTAGTGGAAAGTAAAACATGAATGTGCTGTTCCCTTGCATCTAATACCAACATTTAAATATGCTCTGGTGTCATCAGTTGATGTGGAACGCTCATTTTCGGCATATAAGATAGTGTTATCTGAGAAGCGATGCAGTTTCTCAATGGAAAACTTAGAAAAGGTGTTAGTTGTTTACTCTGGCTCTAATTATGGACATGTACAATGAAATAATGTCAAATGTTTCGGCTAATTTGTAATGGGAAATGAAAAAATGTCATTTTTTGTTCACCTATTTTTGTAATTTTAGAACCTATTTTGATTTGTGATAGAACCTATTTTAGGTACCTAATTTAAGATTTTTAGGACCTAAAAGTCTGAGGTCTAGTTATCACAGTCTACTATATACAGTCACGAAGCTTGAGTTTTGAGGGTGCTAGAAACAATAGACTGTGACAGTACTATTTTGCATTGCCTGTAATGAGGCGATATTAGTGATCCTAGTGGTGAACAACTATCTAATGTTTGCATATTTACTACGCATTGAGCTTCGACTGTATATACTAGACTGTGGTGTTATATTTAACATGTTGTTGTTAAATGTTTAATAGTGGAGACGCACCTTAAGGCAACCAGTCACAGTCCCAGCATGCTAAGGAGATCTTTGCACTCCCATGTGTCACACCACTGATGATGTCTGCTGGAGTAGCACACGAAACGTATGGTAGCAACAGCTCCAACAGATCACAGCCCTTTAGCACAGATAACATCGATCCCTATGATCCAGGCCATGAATGTCACCAAGATTAGTCACCTCTATGGGAAGGATATCTATCAACTGATTTGACTGGAAGTTCTACGGTACTACAAAGTGTTAATAAATAATACAGCATTCTTTCATTAGGCTTACTTACGTGTAATATGGTGATGAGCAGCAGATAATAAAGCACAGTTCTGCCAACAAAAAAGTTTTATGAAGTTTTCTTTCGTCTCGCACGTTCGGTTTGAGGTAATAACATATCATGTTTGTAGGATGGGTAGTAGCCACTGACGTGAATGCTGTCTTCATTTCAATTTTAATCTCTGTGCAATGGCAATAACAACAAACAATGAGTGTGCAGGAAGCTGACCCTGCAAAAAAGTATTCTTGATAAAGTTGAACAGAAAATACAGTCCATATCTGCTACCATAATTTCCCATAACTATGGTCCAGGCACCCAACTATGGTCCAAAACGCATTATGTACTACTTAGTCCCCCAAGAGTTCGGTGTTTGCCATTTAAGGCGCCACTGTGATGGAATTATGTTCACCATAGATGCTTCTATCTACCATTACACGTGGCAATGATATGGATGCTTAACAAGGTCAGTGTGCATCGTTCTATTGAATGTGTGAAGACACGAAATCATTCAGTTTGTGTTTGTCTGTTTTATTAAGCTCTCCTCTGTAGAACTGGTACGTTATAGATATATGATTGTTTGTACAATTAAACCTGGCTATATATGTTTACTCTCACGTAATAATTAGACTGGTAGAGGTTAAGGACTCTGCGTGAAAAATGTTTAACCTCAAGGCTAGAAGTCAGTCCTCAACTATGTACCACAGTTTTTCGTGGACCACAGTTGTATTTCATTTTGAAATATTTGTTTTAATGAAATGTGATCAACGTGATTATTTACTTCTGCAAATACGGTATCTCAGTATATTCTAAAACACCATTTAACATTATAGTCCAGTAAATAAAGAAACAGGCTGTTCCAGCATCATTGATACTAGCACGAATAATGGTCCGGTAAAACAAAAACTTCAGGGTAGAAGGATCACAACCGTCCCTGTAAGTGACTATGAGAGCGATGAAATTGAATTGGATACAGATTATGATGTTTCCGGTGTTCTCTCCATATTTACAGACAGTGAGTCAGATGTGGAAAAGAAGACGAAATCTGTTAAAATAATGCTAAAGGCACATAGTTATATGGTAGTTACTTATGAGGAGGAATTGTGGCCAGGGAAAGTTTTGGAAGTGAAGAACAATGGAGCTGTTGTTTCATGTATAGTAAGAAGCGGCAATTACTGAGGTGGCGAGAAATGGAAGACATTTTATTCTATTGAAAGGAAAGCATATTAAAACAAATTGAAGACCCCATATGCGTCTCGAAAAAGAGAGATCTATTTTCAATTTCAGAATTACAAGAGAAGTGGAGATTCAAAAGATAGAAATAAGCCTAGTGAATATAGTTCGCAGTATGGTAAATAAACATTATCAGTGAATTTATCTGCATAATATTTTGCTAAGAATGCTTAGTTTATTTTGATACCGTACTTTTGTTCTTTAATATACTGTAGTGCAGGAAAATGACTTTCAGATTTCACTTGTTTCTTGTGTGTTTATGCAATGTGTACTAATAAAAAGAATCCATGTACTTTTCATTTATTTTTAATATTTCTGTGCTAGATTATGTTTCTACCCTTAAATTAGAAACTCAACTTATTGATTTACGAATAATTACAGATCCAGCTATAGTCCATTCATGCTTTCAGGGATGAATATATGAGTGGACCATAGTTGGGCAACTCAGAATACAACTATGTACCAATGCTTATTATTTTTTTAACACTTGTAATTAAATAATTTCAAACACATATGTCAATATTTATTTAATATACATTTACAAGAGTCCGAAGCTAAAATTTCACTTAATCTGGATGAATAGTATTGAATATACAAAGAAAAATGTGACAAATGTGGACCATAGTTAGGGGAAACTACGTACCTAATTGAAAGTGAATTAAAATAACTCAGTCACTGATTAATATCAGTTGTTCAATGTTACTAGTGCTGGTAGACTTTGGTTCACGACTCATAACCTTGCGAAGGTGAGTTTCTCAACCCTACATTGTTATTCACTTTTACAAAAACATCGAAGTTGCAAGAACTATTTTCTTTTCTTCTGGGCAAACTATTACATTAGAACAAAATGTTATTAATACTTTTCGTTCAGTGGAATGTGATGTAGCATCTCTAGAATTTTGGCAGCGTACATTGTTTGTACCTTGTATAAGAAGTAAAAAGAGAAGAGAACAAATTGTTTTGTTTCAATTCAGTTAAATCGACATTTATGTTTGTCATTCTGGTCAGTTCCAATGGAAAACAATGTAAGTCGGGTGAAAATTGATGCTGAAGTTTCAGAGCCATTTGAAACTAACAAGGGATTAAGACAAGGTGATCCACTGGCTTGTCTCCTATTTAATATCGCTCTTGAGAAGGTGATCAGATCTTCTGGGATTCATACCAGTAACACTATATTTTATAGGTCAACCCAGATTTTGGCATTTGCCGATGATGTTGCAATCATCAGTAGAACCATATCAACAATGGAAGAGAATTTCACTTTATTAGAGGAAGCAGCAGGTAGAATGGGCTTGGCAATTAACGAGAACAAACAAAGTATATGTTTGCTGGTAAAACGAGAACTCCAATACCCGAAAGGATAGTCATTCAGCGATACACCTTTCAGAGTGTAAGCCAGTTTAAGTATCTTGGATCTATTATCTCACAGGATAATAGCATCTCCCCAGAAATAAATGCAAGACCGGTAGCAGCAAATAAAAGTTATTTTGGGTTGTTAAAACTTCTAAAATCGAGACTCCTTTCGCGAAACATCAAAATCAGCTTGTATAAAACCTTCATTCGTCCAGTATAGTGCAGAAACTTGGACGACGTTAAAATCTGATGAAAATTCTCTTGCATCTTTTGAAAGAAAGATACTTACACGAATTTATGGCCCAGTTAATGACAGAGGTAACTGGAGAAGGAGATATAATTACGAACTACAGCAGAACCCCAATTAGCCGTCACCCTATTAATCGGTTGGCGGATTATCCGACTGTCTATTTCTTGCTCTTTTTTCTTCAGAAATAAATAACTTACATGAAGTACTGTTTTGTACAACATATTAATAGGTTCTACATATGTTTTTGCTAGAGAGTGTTATTACAAGCCTTTACATTACACAGCATTGTGTACTGTTCGAATTGCCGTTCTACAATACAACTTGTATATAAAATGTCTTCCATGGGTGTTAACAGAAAAACGTGTTGTGCTAAGAATCGAAAAAGAAATGGAAATAATTGAATGGTTTGAGAAAGAGAAACTGTGGCTCATCTCGCATCAGAATACGAGATTGGAGTTACAACTGTGCGATTTAATAAAAAAAAAACAAGGATAAAGTGTAAAAAAGTATGTAAATCAACAACATGAGACCTCCTTTATTCTTATCTTTCTTAAGACAGTCATTAAAAAGAGCTTCCTTGCCCCTTAAAAACCCATCGTTGACAACCAGACTTAAATTAGTGAACTTCTGATTCACTACCGAGCGAGTTAAATACAAGACCATGGAGAAAATTACAAAATCTTTCATGGTATGGATTATCCGATTTTTTCGGTTAACCGTTCAGTCCATCCCCTTCATTACTACGGATAATAGAGGTTCTACTGTATACGAAATGTTTTTAGACCATGATATAATTGCCATCATAAAATCCTCAAGAATAAGATGGCTGGGACATGTCATGAGGATGGATGGAAGAGAAACACCCAAAAAACTTTTATTAAATGAAGCAGGGGGATACAGAAAACGAGGAAGACTGAGACTTAGATGGTTGGACGAAGTGACGGAAGATTTGGTAAAGATCGGAATTCGGAATTGGAGAAGGAAAGCACAGGAGCGAGAGACATGGAGAAGAATTGTTGAAGATGCCAAGGCTCACCTTGGGCTGTAGGGCAAGTGATGATGATGATTCTGGTCAGTTTTAGGCTGAAAGCTTCCGTGTACTTAAAAATTGTATGTAATTTTTGGCACAATGGACAAAATTCTGAAATAACTGAAGTCAATACTGAAAGTGTAATGGCCACTAAAAATATACATATCTTACTTAACAATGCTATATACAGTTTTAGCTACATAAATACAAAAATGTGATGGATGCAATTTCTTGCTCTCAAATTGAGCGATAGCTACATGTCTTAATTCATACGAGATTCCGTTCAATGCTAGCTCCTCCACGGTTTCTTCGATTTGTGCTGCTGAATGATGAGTTTGTTCTTCTCTCTCGTCACTTTGGTCGTTGGTGTGGACCCAGAGCCCTGCAGCTGTTTCAAGTTCTGCTGAGGTATTGTAACTGGACTCACACTTCGACTCCTTCTCCGGACTGAAAAGCAATCACGAATTTTTATTAGTCGGTTATTTTTAATAATTTATCTGCTATGAATTGTTCCTTAGAAGGAAGGCCAGTCATAGCAAAGCCAGCTAATGACTTCTTAACAAAAGGAGACTAGAGTTTGAGCAGTGAGATGTGCTGTGAATAAAGTGACTGTTAGACAGGTTTCCGTCATTTACTTTTTAGAGTACAGTAGAACCACAGTCTACTATATACAGTCACGAAGCTTGGGATGATTTTTTGCCGAGTTGCATTTCTCGCGATAGTTGCTAGCTGCTTGGAGCGCTGTGAGTACTAGGAAAAATAGACTGTGACACTGCCATCATGATCTAATACAGGCCATAAGGCAGACCATGTGACGATGAAAGAGTAATGGAATGGAGAAAAATTCTCTCCTGCGCCGGGATTTGAACCCGGGTTTTCAGCTCTACGTGCTGATGCTTTATCCACTAAGCCACACCGAATATCACCCTGGCGTCGGACAGAATCATCTCAGATCAAGTTCCAACTCTCGGGTTCCCTCTAGTGGTCGCCCTCTGCACTACGTCATAGATGTCTATGAACGTAGGACCGAAGTCCACACATGTGCTGAGGTGCACTCGTTATGAGTGACTAGTTGGCCGGGATCCGACGGAATAAGCGCCGTCTTAAATCACGTTCCATTACTCTTTCATCGTACGATGACGCAGAATATCTGCATGGAAATATCATATGTACTTCGGTACATTAAAATAATATACAGACCATGTGACTTGCTTAACCCGATCACAAAGGGTGGTGTTTCAACCATATAAATTAATTGGAATGCATAAAGAGTAACATATATTTCTCTAAAATGTAGTGTAATTGCATTAATAAAATTTAAAACAATGATTAGGGGACACTTCAGACATAATTCCTTGCGAGTTAAGGTGTAATATTGTTTTTGGTGTGTAAAAAACGTTGTTCGTATGTGTAATAGACCTACCTGCCTTTATTTCGATTAAATATTGCGAAATTCTTGTACATTCATTTATGCACGATTCAATAATTTTCAGTTGCACTGCACGAATATTTAGAAATGTTGAAATTATAGGTTATGTTTACTGTACCAGTTGCTCCTTTCTGTCTAATTTTAGTGGTCTCCAATGCCTTGCCACTACATATGTACGTTATGTCATATGGATATTATAGATCATGTTTACTATATTTAACTTATATTCCTATATTCGCAATTATACATTATAATTAAACATAATGTCATGTATGACACCCGTCACATTCTATTTGTCTGTATTTTAATACTACAATTGAGTACTGAATTATTGTATTTATCTACTACCTAAGAGACGAAGTAACACAATCGTACATACACTAATTTCATAGGAGTGGTATGGTAAACTTTCTGTCTACAATTAAGGAAGGTAGATGTGCTAAATTAAAATCACAATATAAATTCGTTTTTATTGAACCTCAAAATAGCTTCCATTCTAAACTTAAAATGTTGATGCGAACAGATTATGTTAACACGTAAAATTCTCTTCACATTAAAATAACACAGTTCTGTAATTATTTCTGCAATATATATTATGCAACAAGAAGTAAACGGAACTTATGGACACATTACACTGAATAAAACTTAGCAATGATACGCAATAAAGTTATAATATAATATTTCACTGAGCTCCATATACTGAAGTAGAAAACCCGAACATACATTACCGCCTGGTCTAGATCGAAAAGGCATTGACTGTGCCGTATTTCGCTTTGTTGTGAAAAATTGTGTAAACTGTGAAATGTTCGTTATCGGTTGTAATGACTGTAAATGGCTAAAATACAATAATTTGAATAATAATATGGGACAAGGAGATGTTTGTGGTACTATAAATATTGTAAGAAAAAGAGGTCAGAGTTATCCTTCTACCAAAAGATCCAGGAAGGTGAGTTTATAAAATATAATATATATTTTATGAAAATAATATATAAACCTTATGTATTTCACATTTCAATAGTGGAAGGAAGGTGTTAATTTTTTCAAAAGAATACGATATCGAAAGTACAATACATTTTATCGTCTGCTGGGGAAAGGGTCTGTGATGAGGCGATAGTAGTGATCCTGGTGGTGAGCAACTATCTATGTTTGCATATTTAGTAAGTATTGAGCTTCGTGACTGTATATATTAGACTGTGGTAGAACCTCGATTATCTGTGTCTCAATTAACCAATCACCAGATTATCTGACGGTCTTCCTGCTTTTCCCCTTTTAATTACGAAAACCCAGCTAAAATTCTATCTGCACTCTTGATTATAAAAGGTCAGTAAGAGACTCTATGCGAGGTCATTACATAATGGTAAACACAGGATTAGCTCTACAGGAGACTTCAAAATCAAAGTGTGTACAACTACCCCTTTCTTTAGCACTCTGTTGCCACTCACAGGAGTTCACACTCTCACTCACTCCTAACATTCCATTACAAGGGCAATAATCTTGACAATGAGGAACTTGCACACGAATTTCAAGGTTTGAAGAGAACAGCGACCATAGACAAATAACATAGAAAGACCTAACGAGTATGATATGAGAATTTCAGAACAAAAAACAAAAGTTACGGCTTTTGAAGGGACAGACCACTTGAGATGCAAAATAGTGATTAACGGAAAAATAATAGAACAAGTAAATAACTTCAACTATTTGGGATGCAATGTATCCTACTGCCAAAAATGATATCAATATAAAATAAATATATTCTATAATATGTGTGGAACAATAAGAAGAAAATTAAAAAATAAAAGCATTAAAAACCAATTCGAAATTTTCTCGGGCTTCCAGCCAGGTCATAAGTTGGTGATCCACCGACGTTTCGAGGATGTTCATCTTCCTCATCTTCAGGGTTAAATGATATCTGAGGGTACCCAGCTCCTTAATTTATAGCGCCAGAGGGAGTCATCCGAGGAGCTGTGCGCCGATTGGCTGTTATTAGTGCGGACCGCAGCGAGAACGCAGCTGATGTGTCGTCTTGCTTTGTGCTTTCCGGCTGAATGACCTTGGGTCTCACGGTGGGCTCGGCGGACGAGTTCTCATGTGTCCTCCGCTGATGATGGCCCGTCGTCCGGGCGGTGAGAAATTTAATAGCCGGTGCCCATGACGTGCTTAGTTGGAGACCCGAGTCCCGGTTCAGGTTACCGCGTTCCGCCACTATGGCCAAGGTTTCTTTTACTCTTCTATCCCAATAGCCCGCACACTTTACTAGGACCTCGGTGTTATTGAAATTAGCCCTATGGCTTTTTTCAATGCAATGTTCAGCCAATCCGGATTTTTCGGGCTGCATTAATCTGATGCTTCTTTGATGTTCCGAAAGACGCGTCGCTATTGTGCGTCCAGTCTGTCCAATGTAAGCCGCATCACATTCACACGGGATGCGGTAGATCCCTGGTACTCTGAGGCCTAGATCGTCTTTTACTGATCTGACCTTGTTCCTGATTTTTGGCGGAGGTTTGTGGATTGTTATTGTTCCATGTTTGTGGAGCAGTCTGCTTATCTTTCCCGACAACTTCCCTGTGAATGGTAGACAGGCTGTGGCTGGTTTTTCCGCTTCTAGTGAGTCCGTGATGGGCTGCTGCTGCTGCTTCTTGTGTCTTGCTCTATTCAAAGAGGCAGTGATGTCTTTAGCCAAATATCCATTCTGCTGGAGGGTGAACTTCAGGTGTTGAAATTCAGTGTCTAATTGCTCCGGGTCCGATATAGAGACTGCGCTATGGGCCAGTGTGTTAAGTATGCCCATCCGCTGCGCTTTGTGATGGAAACTATTCGCGTTCAGGTACAAGTTGGTGTGTGTGGGTTTACGGTATACCGCATGGCCAAGAGATCCGTTGTTATTTCTGGAGATAAGGATGTCCAGAAATGGGATTAAGGAGCTGGGTACCCTCAGATATCATTTAACCCTGAAGATGAGGAAGATGAACATCCTCGAAACGTCGGTGGATCACCAACTTATGACCTGGCTGGAAGCCCGAGAAAATTTCGAATTATCACGTCGCCAGGAAAGCTTCAGTAGTTATTTCATTAAAAACCACTCAACTAAAATTTTACAAAACAATGGCAGTACCTATGTTAACGTACGCCTGTAAGAACTGGACACTTAATAGATCAGACAGAAAAAAAAATAGAGACAGCTGAAATGAAGTTCTTGCGTTTCATAGCAGGTTATACACTTTTAGACAAAAAACATAATGAAGATATAAGAACACAATTAAATATATACAACGTAAATGACAGAATAAACCAAATAAGAACTAACTGGTTAGAACACATTGAAAGGATGCCACATAATAGATTTCCACAGCTGACACTTCAATATCAACCTAAAGGCAAAAGGAAAGGAGGACGTCCAATTACAAGATGGAAAGATACAATCTCTTGATGTGGAAACAGGTCAAAGGCCTAATTCCATGAGGAAGAGGAAGAAGAAGAAGAAGAAGAAGAAGAAGAAGAAGAAGAAGAAGAAGAAGAAGAAGAAGAAGAAGAAGAAGAGGAGGAAGAAGAAAGACCTCGAACTCATTGTATACTTTCGAGAAGCTACCAAGCCAATGTCATCAAAAATCGGAAATACATCTTAAGTTACGCAGCCTGATCAGTGTTACAAGTATCCATAGGCCTCTAACTTTGGGGGTGATTTGCATTTTGAGCACCTTCAATATTATATTTATATACAGACTTCCAAATTCCCACAACTACCACCTCCTGAAAATTTGTGTTGTAAAGAGTTTTACGAAGTTGTTGACTGTATTGTGAACTGTTTGAATGATCGCACTGACACTTTTACTGCAGATTTACTTGTTAAGATTGAGAATTTTCTCTTCCTACATCACAAGAAGTGACAAGTGCATACTCAAGCGAAGAAATTTGTGAAAAAATGAAGCCGAATTGTAAGTCTTTTGCATTTTCGCATGGCCATGATTCTATCAGGAATCGAACCCGCGATTTTTCGATTTTTCAGCATTATGCTTTAACCGTGATGCCACCCCACACCTCAAAATACACACGTACTTACGTCTTTAATATAACAATCACAATAAAATATGCCACTGTCCAATTTCAGCAAATCCTTTCCTTCAATCCATTTAGATACAAAATAACTTCTTGTAGTTCCAACAGGAGCCATACCAACACTTCACAATTCGACATAAATGTACACTAAATTGCAGTTTGCAAGCATGCTGCTTCTGCCTTCCATTCTTTCAATATGTTTGTCTCAGACTTGTGACAAGCAAGAGTTGGGTGTTGGAAATTACAGTATAACAAAGAAAGAGTGTTTAGTGGACAGTCCAAAGATGCTACTGTAATTTTCATGTAGGATGCCATGAAAACATAATAGGTTCCTATATTTATTTTCTTTTCTCAACCGACAAATAATGTGAAGATACCAGATTCTACGAAGCAACATTCATAAAAGACACTATTTAATTATGTAAGTTTGCATGTTATAATATGCACTAAAGCCAGAATGAACATGATATGCAACATAAAAGTCTACATATCTGCTATTGAATCTAAAATCTTTCAAATATGCATTATACATGAATTTACTCTAAAAAAAATGCCAAAATATGCAAACATGCACAGAAAAAGTATGGTTATTTGGAATCGTAAGTCATGAAACGAATATTTGCAAAGTTTGAGAAGTGTAATCAGCCTTTAAAAAGAAATGCAAAGTAAAATCTTGGATTACGAGTAACTTGGTTTGTGACTGTTTTGCAAAACAATGAGGAAACATTTTTCTTTAATAAACAAGTGATGTCTTGCAATACGAGCTTCAAATGAGATTAAAGAGATATATAAAAAGTGGAGGCAGTACAAAATTTTGTTCAAATTCACCACCCTGATAAGGTTGTAGCAGTTTGTGCGATAAATCTGTTTAACGAAAACACAATGTCACATTTCTGGAAAATGCTCAAAACAAGGCAAATGAAAGTGTCATTGGATAGGTTCTTAGTCAACGCAAAAAATTCCAGTCAGTCAAGCAGTCAGAAGTGATTCTGATAGTAATAGCACAGTCTAATATATACAGTCACGAAGCTCAATACTTACTAAATATGCAAACATAGATAGTTGCTCACCACCAGGATTGCTACTATCGCCTCATCACAGACCCTTTCCCCAGCAGACGATAAAATGTATTGTACTTTCGATAATTTACACAACTTTTCACAACAAAACGAAATATGGCACAATCAATGCCTTTTCGATCTAGACCAGGCTGTAATGTATGTTCGGGTTTTCTATTTCAGTGTATGGAGCTCAGTGAAATATTATATTATAACTTTATTGTGTATCATTGCTAAGCTTTATTTAGTGTAATGTGTCCATAAGTTCCGTTTGCTTCTTGTTGCAAAATATATTGCAGAAATAATTACAAAACTGTGTTATTTTCATGTGAAGAGAATTTTACGTGTTAATATAATCTGTTCGCAACAACATTTTAAGTTTAGAATGGAAGCTATTTTGAGGTTCAATAAAAACGAATTTATATTGTGATTTTAATTTAGCACATCTACCTTCCTTAATTGTAGACAGAAAATTTACCATACCACTCCTATGAAATTAGTGTAGGTATGATTGTGTTACTTCGTCTCTTAGGTAGTAGATAAATACAATAATTCAGTACTCAATTGTAGTATTAAAATACAGACAAATAGAATGTGACGGGTGTCATACATGACATTATGTTTAATTATAATGTATAATTATGAATATAGGAATATAAGTTAAATATAGTAAACATGATCTATAATATCCATATGACATAACGTACATATGTAGTGGCAGGGCATTGGAGACCACTAAAATTAGACAGAAAGGGGCAACTGGTACAGTAAACATAACCTATAATTTCAACATATCTAAATATTCGTGCGGTGCAACTGAAAATTATTGAATCGTGCATAAATGAATGTATAAGAATTTCGCAATATTTAATCGAAATAAAGGCAGGTAGGTCTATTACACATACGAACAACGTAATTTTCACACCAAAAATAATATTACACCTTAGCTCACAAGGAATTATGTCTGAAGTGTCCCCTAATCATTGTTTAAAATTTTATTAATGCAATTACACTACATTTTAGAGAAATATATGTTACTCTTTATGCATTCCAATTAATTTATATGGTTGAAACGCCACCCTTCGTGATCGGGTTAAGCGAGTCACATGGTCTGCCATATGGCCTGTATTATATCACGATGGCAGTGACACAGTCTATTGTTTCTAGTACTCACAGCGCTCCAAGCGGCTAGCAACTATTGCGAGAACTGCAACTCGTTGACAAAAAATCATCCCAAGCTTCGTGACTGTATGTAGTAGACTGTGGTAATAGTGAAAATATTTTCTTTAAATGTTCAAGAAGTTTACTAAGCAGTAAAACAGGTGAAATACACTCAAAAACAAAATACAGTGAAGTAATTTGTGTTGCAGTATTGTATTGAATTTTACCTAAATTATACTATATTTTATGTGAATAAAAGGTTGTGAAACGAATTAATCTGACTGCATTGTTTTTTATGGAGAAAGTCGCTTTGATATGCATGTGTTTTGGATTAAGAGCACCTTTACAGAACGAATTATGCTCGTAATCCAGAATTTTATTGTATTTGTATGGATATTCAGGCTCTAGTCAACACATAGGGAAAACTCGGCAAATTTGGCAATATTCTTGTATTTCTTTTATTGCCAAATTTCCTCCACAGTTTTAAAAAGTTGAATGACACCTTCATGGAGTTCAAAATCTGACTGTACTTTTAGTTTTCGTTTCATCCGAATCCACGCATTATAGTGGCAGATATTGTTACTAATAGAAAGAAGTGTTGAACACTTCCTGTTGACATGGTGGTAGTGTGGACGTGTGTATACAAAGACGGAAAGAAAGTGTTGTTCATTACCTACGTTTGTTTGTGCATTATATATCAAAAGCTGAGATTCCATATTATAAGGTAAGCCATTTATATAATTAATATTTTCTGTTAATAACTCATCAGGCCTTAGCTAGTTTTATGTTCTTCTTAGCAAAAATTCTCTTCTCCAGGGTAGTGTGAATTAGCCATTTTCCTTTATAGCGATATATTGCTGCTCTCTTTGAAAAAGAATGTGTACTCGATGGTAAAATTTAAGAGTAGGGACGTATGAGGGATTTTTACAGTCTTCAATGCAGCACTGTGTGTGGTGTGCTGCAGATATGCCAAGGGAACGAGGACATTATTCTGAAAAATATTCCAAAGATGATTTGCGGGCTGAGGTTGGGAGTGTTTTGAAAGATAGATGGTCGACTTATAAGGCTTCTAAGGAGTACGATGTGCCCTTTAACAACTTAAAGAGGTTTCAGTATGCATCCACAGGACCCGACGACGTTGTCATTCCCAAGAAAGAAAGACCCCTAGCTCTAACCGTTGAGGAAGAGCAAAAACTGGTGACATATGTAGGCTAATAAAAATGCAAGAACTTGGGTTTGAGCTATCAACAAAAGAAATTAGAAGACAACCCTTCAATATAACTAATAAGAGTGGTCGGAAAAATCCATTCAATTTTTTTTTTGCTTTTGTTTCGTGTTTATGATGTTTAGTGACTTCTTGTCCCAGTAAATTAATTCTTATAAACCTTGTACCACTGATGTATTTTGAAAAATTTACTTTTTAATTCTATTGCCTAATTACCCCTGTACTATTGCCAATTTATCCTGATGAAGTACCATACCTGGAAACATGTCATTTGTTATTTATTATTGTGTTATGTGTAAAGTAATTTGGATTTGTAGAATTTTCTTTCAGAGGTTTAATGGAATTTAATAATAGAGGAATATTTAATTTCTGAATATGTAACTACAAACTGTGTCAAAATACAAAATATTACCAAATTAGACGAGTCACTCCTACTTTACACACAAACGCTTAAATTAGGTTTAAATGTGCTTAGTTTGCCAATGCTACTAAATAATAACAAAATGGCACAGGGATCTCACCTCTTGCATCTGTCTTCAACAGAGCTTCCAATTCCTGAAGTCGTTTCCTCAGAATCCTGTTCTCGCGTTTGTACTTGCCGTGACAATGCAGGTGCCGGCTTGCAGCCTCGGCACCCGAGCTGCCACTCGACTCCTCAGCGAAGTGTCGCAACATGATGTGCAGTTTCTCTTGGTGCTCCTTCTGCAGGACGACAATTCGCCTCTCTGCTTGGAAGTGAGCTTGCTCGAGGGCGTTGATCAGTGCTTGGATTTTCCAGCTCTGTGCCTCATTCTGCAACTGTAGGATAACGTTTGGATGGTTAGTTGAGAACTTAACAATCAAGTCACCGACTCTTCTCTAAATCTCTCGCCATAATTATTATCCAGTTTTATTTATATACCTTGTGCATGTGCTTGATGAATTTCACTAAATAAAGAAGACTTAGGCTCGGTTGCAGAAACGCATATCAAATCAGTCCCTGATCGCCAATCAGTTGATGTCTGATTTATTTGATTGTTCATTGCGTTGCACAAACGTGAATCTCCAATCAACTTGTCTCAATTTACTAATTGCTGATTTGAGAAAGAAATGCATTTGACAACAGCGCTATTTAGCAACCACAGCCAATTTGATGCTCTTTAAAAGTCGCGAAATGAATGCATCAATCGGGCGATGACTAGGAAAACAAGTGAATGCTTTGCTCTTTTGTAGCTTTTTTTAGAAAGGAAGCAGGCGGATTCTATTTGTATATAGACTACAATATAGTGAAAGAAATGAAGCAAACAAAAAACATGAGTGGGCTTCTGTTGTGGGCTTTGCTAGGGGAGTCGACAAGAAATTGGAACATGCATAGCCTCCATAGCCCAAAAGAATTCCATTTCCCATCTCTCTGTTTACAAATTGAGCTCGTAACCTACTCATTAAAAATATTGTGTTGTCATGTGCAGAACCCTGCCAACGGGCAACAACATTCCAGAATTTCAATATGATTCAGGCTACATATTGCCTGTACATTCAAAGAAAAGAAACCGTTTCTATTTCGATAAAGTTCGGCATAATTTTAACCAGGTGATTGGATGGGGATGTGAGCAGTATATATATACAACCAATTACTCTTGGAAATGCTGACATGGCTGAAAATTCTCTCTGGATTTAAAGTCGTTCCCTGTCTCAGGTTGGGGGCTTTATGAGATCCTGCGATAACAAAGCAATTTCATACGTAAAATTCCTAACTACTCGGCAAATAGATGATTTGTGGACCCCAACAAGATCACGTAAGACTGCCTGAAAAATTCCAACAGCATAAAATTTCAGCATTATTAGAACTTGGTTCATAGGAGAAAGTGGAAGGTTTCGATTTGTCTGTCTGCATATATTTGTTTCAATTTTTGAAAGTAACAAAACACACGAATCCTTACTTAACCTAAATCTTTGCTCAAATTCTCTGTCATTATACATAAAAAAATTCATGTCTATCACGGAAATGCCTTCTTCTTAATAATATTTTTTTCATTCTAAAATTTCATCAGAAAACTATTGTAACGCTGTAACTATTTACTATATAAATTACAGTAACTGCACTATAAAGAGAACAACATAAATACTTGATCAATGATCAGTGACTTAACCAGCAAAAATCTGTTGATCAAATCTTATGGAAGACTATCTCTGATCAAATACCGATTGTTCTTTCTGCAACAGAAATAGAACTGATGGCCAATCAAACCCTCCTTGATCGCCAATCATATTTTGATCGGTGTTTCTGCAACCGGGCCTATGAATCAAGGACATTTTGAGCTGACATTATATGTGCACACTTCTTTTATCAGATGCCTCTACAATAGTTATCACAGTGACAACTATTATCAGAAATAAATTGTTTTTTTTTTTTGTGAAAACCAAATAAGTCAAAATTTCAAGGTTTGCAGTAGAAAGAAAAAACTGTTTATTTAAATTGATACTAACTGCATGGAAATGATTATGCTTACACATACTTTAAAGCATTCCTACTTTAGTTACCACTGCATATAAATTGGCTTTTAACTATAGATTTTGATTTTAAAAGAACTTTCGAAAATTGACTTTTAACAAAAAAATCATTGAAAGTATTTATTTTACTGAAAATTTTAAAAATTTCTTTCAAAATTATACTCATTACCTAGATTTCTGGTAATCTGCAGAATCTAGAACATTTATATTGTCACTTAAAACTAATATAGTGAATTATTACAAAGAAAAATAAATATGTATTAGATTAAAAGTAACAGAATAGTAGAATAATTCTTTTCGGGTTCTCAGCCAGGTGAGTTGGAAATTTGCTTCCAAGCTTTCGGCGGCTAGCTCTGCCATCTTCACTTCATTCCCTGAAGAAGATGGCAGAGCTAGCCGTCGAAAGCTTGGAAGCAAATCTCCAACTCACCTGGCTGAGAACCCGAGAAGAGTTATTCTACATCAAACGCCGGGAAAGCCTCAAGTCATACAACAGAATAGTAATTAATAAATTATAATTTACAGTACAAAACTGGTGGAATACTGTATGGTGCAACCAATTTTTCAGGGTCCCCATTTTAAAAAGTTTTCTTGCTTAATGAGCTCAATTTACTGATTTTTTTAAATGACTTAAGAGGGTTTCACTCTATTTTGAAATGTAAACTGAAATCTGGAAATATAGCCTTTCAGAAGTTCAATGCTTCTAAACTCGAAAACACAATGCTTGCTAAATTTTCTACCTCTTGTCTGCAAACAGTATGGCTGCCTGTCTAATGCAGAATTTGAAAGTTTTTTTTTTTTTTTTTTTTTTTTTCAAGAAACAATTTGAATGTAACAGACAGGCGTTTTGGAGTGTTGGAAATGAATATTGGAACATGTGCAATCCTGCAGTTTGGGAATGCTCTGGATGCTTATTAAGAATAAATGAGATTTCATAATTAACTGTAAGTAAAACGCAATAAAATAGTTATTTTTAAAAAATGCAACATTCCCTTTCATATGAAATAAATAATATATTATTGAATAACAGAAATATTAGTATTTTCTCTGTAACAATAAAATTGTATTCAGAAAAGGAAAACACAATTGATCACAGTACTGCAAGTAAAATATGTTTTAAATCAATCCAGGTTGTGTTATTAATGTAAAAAAAAATACTGCATAATATCGGAAAAATTACAAAAAATGAATTTATAATAAATGTTCACACACGATCACTTCAATAAAATATTATTTTACAGTAGTGCTGTAAGTCATCTTCTTTTTGACCATATCACATCTTTAGCATAATCCAATGAACATTCAATATTAATCATGATAATTTGCAATTCATTTTATATTTCAGATGTGTCTAGTAATGTCATAAAATAATGTTATAAATTTCAATCAAAGACACAACTATCTGCAAATGTTTATTTGCTACATGAATATAAGGTATATAAACGTTTTGTGGGGCATCATCAGATATATTAAAATTATGTGATCTGAACTTAGATTAAATTAGATTTATAAAAGCAAATACGAACAGTGTGTAATATATGGTGATAAAATTTCATGAGTTATATGTATACTAATTGTAATAAGAAATAAGATAAAATGATGAATTTCAATGTAGTGTAAATTCAAATATGATTAAAATTGGAATTGTGTGTACATATAACTCATGTTACATTATAATACATTTTATCAAATAATGTTATGCAAATTATGATCATGTTAAAATGAATAAATGGATAAAATCTTGGGTTATACTTATTCAATGTTTAGAAAATGACACGTCTTGGAGAACTGTGTATCATACCAAAGTTTGCAGTAATCGATGTTGTAGGTTGATTGTGATGTGCGTATAAATTATCATTCATATACTGTAAACATAAAAGTATGATTTAGTGATCAATGGGACTTTTATTGTAGATTAGCAAGTGTTTTTAATTTAATTTATATATTATTTTCTAAACGATGGTAGATCATCAAGGGTACACACCATATATTTCACACACATAAGGTGTATCTATTTGAATATGTAATAAGGCAATTCCATGCATTTGAAAATGGCACATAAGTGCCGAAAACATTAATGTTTAATTCAAATATAAACTAGATAAGTATAGACGGTTAGCCCAATTCAATATTATTATATTAGTGGATAAAGCATCAGCACGTAGAGATGAAAACCTGGGTTCAAATCCCGGCACCGGAGAGAATTTTTCTCTGTTCCATTACTCTTTCATTGTATTTTAAACCAAAACATCCGTAATTATTTTTAGGTGTAGCACAAACTTGCTACAACCTTACTGAGCCGCGCCTGTGTGATGTGCTTCTTGAAGATGAAAACACTAAGTGGTTTGTTGAAATATTGGAAAGTTCTTATTTCACCACATGAATGAAATACCCAAAAGCTATAATATGTTGTGTTACTCTAATTCTGCCAATTGCACCTCCATTTTCCTGCTCTTTCCTCAGGTATACCACCTTCTATATCCTCATCTTCATTGGTGAAAGCTTCCCAGGTATCTAGAGATGATTTATGTATGTGATGTGTTTCTTTTACTTATGTCCTTGAACATGGAACCACTAAGAGGTCTGTTAGTAAGTTTCCATTTCCATGAAATACCCAAAAGCTACATCATATTACATACTTACTTCTAACTCTGCTAGTTGCACTTCCAGCTTTCTGCCATTTTCTCTCAGATCTATCACTTTCTGAAAATACTTGTAAAGAAGTGTCTTCATCTCCATTGCTGAAAGCTTCATGAGGCGCTCCACCAGCAACTTCTCTCCCTATGAGTGACAATATAAATTAATATAATGTACAAAATATATTGTATTATATTTATTAACATTTCTGCTTTACAGCTAGAATATGGAACAAGTCAAAAAACTTAATACTTACTTACTTACCTACTTACTTACTGGCTTTTAAGGAACCTGGAGGTTCATTGCCGCCCTCACATAAGCCAGCCATTGGTCCCTATCCTGAGCAAAATTAATCCATTCTCTATCATCATATCCCACCTCCCTCAAATCCATTTTAATAATATATTCCCATCTACGTCTCGGCCTCCCTAAAGGCCTTTTTCCCTCCGGTCTCCCAACTAACACTCTAAATGCATTTCTGGATTTGCCCATACATGATACATGACCTGCCCATCTCAAACGTCTGGATTTAATGTTCCTAATTATGTCAGGTTAAGAATACAATGCGTGCAGTTCTGTGTTGTGTAACTTTCTCCATTCTCCTGTGACTTCATCCCTCTTAGCCTTCTAGCTAGTTCTTTTGCTACTAATGTTACCCCTCCTGTTCTATATAGACTTGTAACATTCCAAGTACCAAATCTCAATAACTTATTCCTTTGCTGTGGTCGTGCCAGAGAATCAGTCCCATTCCGAGGCTTATTTGAAGGATTTGTAACAAGCTATTTTTTACGGTGAAGGGCTGTTAGCCCTTCGCCCAACCCCCAAGCTGGAGGACCACCCCTCATCGGCTGTCCGCGACTGCTTATTCAATATATTCACAGCTACCCTCCATATCAAAAAACTTAATACTATTATAAAATCTTAATTTATAGTCACAGTCTAGATGAAATATATACAGACGAGATTTACAATATAGTCTACTAGTACAACACATAGTTTTAGTATCAATTTCATGAAGTGTTATTGAATTTCATGAATTCACCTACAGAATAGAAGGCGTGAGAAATTAGGTACTTCTTTAATTTGGCCCTAAATAATCTTATGCTTTGAGTTTCATTTTTTATATTGACGGGGAGGCTATTAAAAATTTTTACTGCCATATAATGCACTCCTTTTTGATAGCACGATACATTTGGTGATGGAGTATGAAAGTCATTTCTTTGACGTGTATTTATGCTATGAACTGTTGAATTAGTTACAAAGTTTTCACGATTACATACAAGGAAGACTATTAATGAAAAGATATACTGATAAGCCATGGGCATTGTTTGTAGTTCTTTGAAAATAGTCCTACAAGATTCCCTAGATTTGGCACTTACTATTATTCTAATTACTTTTTTTTTGTAATAGAAATATACTGTTACTATCTTTGGAATTTCCCCAGAATATTATTCCAAAACTCATTACCAAGTGGAAGTATGTATGCAAAGTATATTGTTTTTAAGGTACTGGTATTTCCTATCTTTTGCACAGATCGAATAGCAAAACAAGCTGAATTTAGTTTGGGGGTAATTTCCTTAATATGATTTTTAAGCCAAGAAATTTGGTTGTTGTTGTTTTTAATAGGGATCTATTGTTAATTATTGTGCTAGAAATTTGCGAGGTTGAATTTGCACAGGATTTAAATTGAACCCTTTCCGGCATCTGTCATTCAGAAGTCTCTTCATAAGACATCCTTGATTTCTTGTGCTCTGTGGCCTGTATTTGAGAACATGTCTGGGAAAATGAGGATGTATGGTAACCCTAAGTGTATATACCCTCGGTTAGTGACATGATAAAATCAAAATCCACATCACGGGTTCCATGAAGATATAGGGTTGCACACTTCTGCCTGTTCTACTTTCACATTTGTGAGAATCTCTGAATCAACATTTAAAATTCACAAGTAGTGACAGCATCTTGTAACGTAGCCAAAATTCAACATAGCACATGCCCATAGACACTACGGTAGAGAGAAGAATTTCCATTTTCCTTTCTGAAATCTGTTACTAACTTTTAGCAAAAACTTACAAGATCATTTTCATTATTTGACTCAATGGACATAATTTCTGATGTACAAAATTTATATAAAGGAAGAAACTTTGCAGAAACCCATACTGGATTACCTACTGATACAGCTACTTCTGTTCCAACATTACAGTACACTGTTATCACTTCTGCTTTTAAAACAGAAACCTGTCAGAATTGTAACAGTCAATTTTTAGCTAGAAATAACAAAAAATACCAATCTAAGATGAATTCTCATTTACAATAAAAAGGCAAAATTCAGGGAAAATGTTAATGCCAGTTTTATGTAATCTATGAGAGAATAATTGTGATAATAGTACATTATGCAACGAGCCTATAATGATAGTAATTAAGAAGCGAGTATGGATGTTTATGAAACGAGCACAAGCGAGTTTCATAATTTTCATACGAGCTTCTTAATTACTATTATAGGCGTTTCATACGACTTTTTATGCTCGACCATATTTCTAACTTGAAATTATTCAGATACATTTTATTTGTATCTGACAAGATCGGAAGTGACCTTGTACTAGGTCGTGAATTTGAGATGTGCGCAGACGCGAAAGTACTGATTTTTTCCAAGGAACAATAATGTCATTGACCTTGTGTAATCCTGTTAAACTTGGTATAACCTTGATTATTGAATTCGACATTGAAAAACGGGATGACAAATTGAATTTATTTGAATATTATTTACAATTAACGCTAATTATTATAGTAACAGAACATAACCTTCTGCGACAGTATTGGATTTCCAGCCTCCGTGACTTTTTGCTAATTCTCTTTCGATTGCATATCCGAGAATAATCGATACTTGCGGTTTTATAATGGTAAAAAGCTGACTCGTTATTGGCTGAACACCTGTAAGCTGAGTTGTCACTGGCTGAAAACACCTGAACTTTAATGAGTAGGTGTACTTTAATGACATGCATTAAAGGACTGCTACCAGGTGTATAATTACTACATTTCGGCATGGTCGAGCATAAAAGCAATTAAGAACATAACCTGTATTATTATAAATGCTATAATGCTTTTCATGTGACTTAGTTCGTATGTCTCACAACCTTCATGGCTACAATATTTTATCAGGGCATATGTAATATTTAACTTGCCATAACTAACAGCAACTGAGTCTTAACAATACAACTAGGCAACATTGTTTAAGCCCGAATGGCTCATGTTGTTCTCAGCAGCTAAAAAGCCGCGACTTCCACGAACTAAGTTGTGTGAAAAGAGGTATAGCTTACCTTTTCCCTTTGCACATGACTACTATCCAAGCCCTGTCCCTTCCGTCCACAAATTAGCTCGTTCTTATACTCAATTGCAGCATCAATGGCTTCAATCGCTTCTTCACATTCCAGTAACTTCCTTTCTTCTACTGTGGACAATTTCTTATCCTGAAAATATTGAACAACATTAAAAAAATTTTTTGATGTAGTTAAAAATAAGAAGATCATCTTACAAGGAGGGGATAAGCTATTGCAGTCACTGACTTCCATGATACTATTTCAGATCGAAGTTACAGTAAAAGTTTACAATGCTCAATGGCTGTTGAGTTTTTGGCAGGAAAATTGCGGTCTCTCGCCTCTTTATGAGAACTTGGAGTGAAGTTGCAAAGCTGGTAATGAAGAGGTCCCAAGGTTGAGATCTATTAAATTTAACTAACATTTATTTTTTTTTTCTTGTCATATAAAATTATTCTATGCTTATAAATATAACAGATAACGCCATAAGAGGTTCTGATTTTGCAATTACTCAGGGCTAACAGTGCTGCTCTACTATAATTAACAATAGCATTGCATTGATTATGAATGTTTCATTCAAGAACTGCATATGCGTCGTGCATTATTCTCACTACCACCACTTGGAAAATGTAGCGAATTTGCATAATGGCCTCTTTAGGCATATTTGTAGACTGTTAGAGATAATTCCAGCATCTGTCACATTCCACAATTTCGGTCCATGAATATATAGGGCCTGGCAGAATGATCTCCCCGGTTTTAATTGGCCACTGCACAAGTTTCTTGACAATTGTGCTTGAGTAGTATAAGCCATGCATTTCAATTACCATCATGGCGTGGACATGTGAACATCGCACATTTTGTTGTTGAAGCATATTTAAAAAATGGTGACTCAGTGACTGCAAAACAGCGGCAATTTCGTACCCATTTTAGAGTACCGTAGAAAAGGGTAAAGTCGATCAAAATTTTGCAATTTTTTAATGATATTGAGGTTATGCAATGGAGCGAAGTTCCTCAGAAAATAGCATTTTGTCGTCATATCTTTCACTTATGAAGGCACGTTACAAGAATTGAATTACAATCTATAAAAAACTGTTTTTTTATTTGACTTGTGATCGAAGTTACCTGCTTAAATAGGGTAAAGTCAATCACCATTGAATTTTTAGTTTAAGATCGATTTTAAAATATTGCGGAGTAAAGTCGATCACTGTTTATGTTTTTAAAAAACAAATTAAGTGTATTACATATATTTTATTTGTTATAAGGGGTGTAAAAAACAATAATAATCTTCAATATATGCCTATAGCATTATATAGTGTATCTTTTGTTACTGTGATCATACTATTTGATACAATTAGGCCTATAGGTCTCCACTGTACAATAGTGACTATGATTGCCAACTTATAAAACATAAAAACACATTTTAATACTTCACATACCAACAAACAAAGATTTAAGAATTCAAAATTTACATTGAAATACCACCCTTCAATTATAATCTAAAATCCAATTCAACATTGCTTAGGTTTATATCAGACGTTATTTGAAATCTTCCCCTCCTCATGTCACTTTAGAAACTACGTTGTTCCCATAGTCAGATACAGTAGGGTGTACAAAATATGTTCCTTTGGCTGTGCTTCTCTTACGCAAGAAATTCACCATAATTTCGTCTTCCTCTTTCCCCACTATCCCATCAATATAAGCTATACTATGACACTTTTCTGTTTATAAGTGTTAGTTGGATGTATTTCGGTGAACAATTTATTCTTCCTGCTGGTCCTATCTGTTTCGAGTAGGTCGATGGCATGATCGACTTAACCCTACAAAGGTACAAGTTTTCTTAAAATAATAAGTTTCAATACTAACATTTACGAACTGCAAAACTATTATTTCAGGATACAATCTCAACGAAAAGTACTTACGTATACTTCCTGTCTCCTTTCACTGCTGACTATAATTTAGAGTTTGTAAGACTTTGTTTTCATTTAAGAGAAAAAGTTGAGAATAACAATTTTCACTTCAACGGTAATTACACTGTGTTCCCATTGTTGGCATTCGCAGGCTTTTTGTTGTCCCTCTCGCTTACATTTACAATGTACGACAATGAGGTCAGCATAACAAAATTTTAACAAGTAACTGAGAAAACATATAATTTTCAATAAAAATCGCAAATGATCGATTTTACACCCACTGATTGACTTTACCCACTTCTACGGTAGTTAACCACAAAAGAATTCCTGATAAGAAAACCATACTGTTATGAGTGAAAAATTTCAGACAAACAAGTTCCATTTTAAAACGGAAATCCAGTAGAAGTCACAAAATTCAGGCTCCCGAGAATATCGCAGCAGTGAGGTATGCTGTTACCACATCTTCATGATGTTCAGCCGTTAAACATGTTCTGGCACTGGGAATATCTGATTGGAGTGTCAGAAATCAAGTTCCATCCCTACAAAATTAAGGTGGTTTAGGAACTTCAGCAATGTGACTGGCTCAACCGCCAAGATGCTTGCAAGACATATGAAAGTATTCTAGGTGACGCTCTTGTGCTCAGTAGTGAATAAGCTCATTTTGTTGGGATGCGTCAACAAACAAAACCTCCAGTATTGGTCCACAGAAAATCCTCGAGAAATGCATCAGCAACCTCTCCACAGCAAACCTGTTACAGTTTGGTGTTCTGTTGCACAATTTGGAATAATAGGGCCATACATTTTTGAGGAAGGAGACACAGTCACTGTTTGAGGAGTGTATAGCTCGTGAGGGCAAGCATTTGGACGATATTATCTCGAAAACAAAGTGATGTTAAAATTACAGGCATTCTTCTGTAAGATGGTAAAATAAAATTTTGAGTATGTTGCTCTTTTTATTTATGTTTCAAATCAGGGAGATCATTCTGCCAGAGTCTACTAATTTTTCCAGCCACAACCACTGCCACCATAGAACTATCATGGAATTGGGTCATTGCATTGTATTTTGTATTGTATTTATTAACATTCCATGGTATTCATACATTGCTTTACAGCTAGAATATGGAACAAGCCAAAAAACTTAAAACTATTATAAAGTCTTAATTTATAGTCACAGTCTAGATGAAATATATATGCAGACAATATAGTTTACTAGTACAAAACACAGTTTTAGTATCAATTTCATGAAGTGTTATTGAATGTCATGAATTCACCTACAGAATAGAAGGCGTGAGAAATTAGGTACTTCTTTAATTTGGCCCTAAATAATCTTATGTTTTGAGTTTCATTTTTTATATCGATGGGGAGGCTATTAAACATTTTTACTGCCATATAACGCACTCCTTTTTGATAGCACGATAGATTTCCTGATGGAGTATGAAAGTCATTTTTTTGACGTGTATTTATGCTATGAACTGTTGAATTAGTTACAAAGTTTTCACGATTACATACGAGGAAGACTATTAATGAAAAGATATATTGACAAGCCATGGGCATTATTTGTAGTTTTTTGAAAATAGTCCTACAAGATTCCCTAGATTTGGCACTTACTATTATTCTAATTAATTTTTTTTGTAATAGAAATATACTGTTACTATCTGTGGAATTTCCCCAGAATATTATTCCAAAACTCATTACCGAGTGGAAGTATGCAAAGTATATTGTTTTTAAGGTATTGGTATTTACTATCTTTTGCATAGATCTAATAGCAAAACAAGCTGAATTTAGTTTGGGGGTAATTTCTTTAATATGATTTTCAAGCCAAGAAATTTGGTTGTTGTTGTTTCTAATAGGGATCTATTGTTAATTATTGCACTAGAAATTTACGAGGTTGAATTTGCACAGGATTTAAATTGAACCCTTTCCGGCATCTGTCATTCAGAAGTCTCTTCATAAGACATCCTTGATTTCTTGTGCTTTGTGGCCTGTATTTGAGAATTAACTATGGATTTCTCTCCCTAAAATATAATTATTGTAGAATAATATCAGAGAAAAAAAAGATACAATAAAGGGGCATCGAACACATGACCACTGCATTACTAGCCTCATGCCTTCTAGGATATATAACCAACATGGACTGGAAGAAGATAACTACATTATAGTCAGACCATCAGATCTGTGCCCCCGTAAGATATGCGAACTGAACTCTAATTCCTTCTCAGCCTTGGTAATTCATTTCTCTCCCTGCATTCCTATCTCTCTCTTTTCTATCTCTCTCCCTTTCTCTCCCCAATTACTCACAATTTTGGCCTTCTTACGGGACAGTTTACAATATTTGCACTTGCAGTCCAGTGTTGTCAACTCAAAATGAATACTGTAGCATGGAGTGGCGAAAGAAATATTATTAAGTACGTAATACCATTTTGCGATGAAAAGGAACAAACAGGTCAGTATCTGTTTACTATAAATCAGGCAACAAAAAGAGCAACTGATATCACAGGTGAGGCTTATTTTATTTCAATTGATTATGTATTAAAATTATTTACTTAACTAATACTAATAATACAACATTTTATGTAATTTATATAGACAGGTCAGAACTCCTAATAAAGAAAATCAGGAGAGAGGGAGTCTGTGCAGGAGATGAAAAGCTGGAATCACCAGAGAAGAACAGACCAAGAGAACTTTTAATTATTGTAGATGATATGAACGGATGTATTTTAAGAAGAAAGATACAAGAATTTTATGCCATTCAGAAAGAAGTTTCAACATTGAATTAATTACTGAAAAGTAATAATTTCCAAGGTTGGAGAGAAAAACTACAGAAAGTGATTCGAGACATGGGATTTAGGTTTAAAAAATGTACAAATACAAGATGTATTTTGATTGAAAGAAATAATATTGTAGCATGGAGGACCAGTTATTTATGACACTGTTTGACGAAAGTTTGGCAACATCCCTATTCAGAAAGGTTCGTGGCCTGCTGTTTAACATGGTGGGAGGAAAGCGGGTGGAATGGAGTGAGTACAGGCGTTAACTTTTCCAAGAACGACGACAGCGCTGAAGGGGCACAGATCCGATGGTCCGACAATAAGTACAGACATGGCATGCCACAAATTTTGCTGTCAATAATTCAGCAATTAACGAGAGTTGTATAATTTGATTTTGCGATACTAGGTTTTATATCATTAATTTTTCATACATATGAAAGTGTGTGTTAAAGGCATACAGGGAAGTTATACAGCCATTGCTTAGAAGAGGTGTGTTATTGATGACTGTATCAAAAATTGAGTGTCTACTAATTTTTCCAGCCACAACCACTGCCACCATAAAACCTACATGGAATTGGGCTATATGGCTCTTTCTGGCCTCTGTCATCCAAAAGTCTCTTCAGAGGACATCTTTGATTTCTTGTGCTCTGTGCCTGTATTTGAGAATCAACTGTGAATTTTTGTCCCCAAAATATAATTTCAGATTAACTTGAGAAAATAAAGACACAATAAAGGGGTTTCGAACACAAGACTACTGCATTACTAGCTTCATGCTTTCTAGGATAAATAGCCAACATGGACTGGAAGAAAATAACTACATTAAGTAAAGAGTGGGATGCCACAAATTTTGCTGTCAATAACTCAGCAACTAATGACAGTTGTATAATTTGGTTTTGCTATACTTGATTTTACATAATTAATTTTAACTGAAAACAGTACAATCAAAACCAGAAATCCTACTGTTTTTTTTTTTTACTGGATTATTTTACGACGCTGTATCAACATCTAGGTTATTTAGCGTCTGAATGAAATGAAGGTGATAATGCCGGTGAAATGAGTCCGGGGTCCAGCACCGAAAGTTACCCAGCATTTGCTCGTATTGGGTTGAGGGAAAACCCCGGAAAAAACCTCAACCAGGTAACTTGCCCCGACTGGGATTCGAACCCGGGCCACCTGGTTTCGCGGCCAGACTCGCTGACCGTTACTCCACAGGTGTGGACTCCTACTGTTAAAAAAGTTACTGACCACAAGTTGTGTATAAAATAATGTGTAATAACAACATGTCAAAGGAATCATGCCAGAATTGCATGTCAACAAATTATGTATTACTGAAATATTTTAATGAAAGCTATTTATGTTTTCTTATTATGTAGACAAGGATAGGAAAAATTATTACATAGTTATATGGCTGTAATGTAAACTTGCAATTTTGTTGATATGCTCTTCTGGCATGTGTGCTCAATATTGAACTTCAGTATGGAAATCGAAAAAAGATTAAATTACCTTCTGAAACTTTTCATCAAGACCACAGCGTTCTTCTAGAAGACAATCTTTGGTCTTTCGCAGACTCCAAATTTCATGTCGTAAAGCTTCCTTTTCATCTAAATCCTCTGCCTTTTCCAGATCTGTAGATTTTTCTTTCAGCACTTGTTCTAAATGGGATATCCTGGCACTTACTTCTCTGATGCTCTAAAAACCAATAAAAAAAACTGAATAAAACTGTGTTGTGTGTTGAGAATTTCAGAACACATACACTCTTTGACTCTACATTACACCACACGAACACACCCTCACAGGAAACAAAACAAGAGGTGCCAAGGCCAACAACGACCAGTTCTGAGGATGATCCATAAAAGGTCGAAACATGTAAACCAGGTACGATAGTATTCAACACAAGAAAGTCTTATAATACATATTCCGAAAAAATATGAAAAGTTTTAGTCTTCTATACATTAGTTTCACACTAAGCCTTCGATTTGAAGATAACCATTCAAGTAAAAATAAAATTATAAACAGATCTTCTCTACAATTAAGCAGATGTTTACAACTGATGGTAAAAACCAAGTAATATTTCATTTCGGAATATGTATTGTATATCTTTCTCGTGTTAAATTCTATCGTACCTGTTTAACATGTTTCGACCTGTTATGGGTCTTCTTCAGAACTGGTTGGTACTGGTCTTGGCACCTTTTATTTTGTTTCCTGTGGGGGTGTGTTTGTGCAGTGTAATGTGGAGTCAAAGAGAGTGTGTGTTCTGAAATTGAGTTGTGTGTTGAGAATTTCATTTGGATGTGTTTTTATGTGTCTGTATATTTCGTATTATTCTAGTGTGTTTAGTTTCTGGCTTTTTGGTTGGATGTGTAGAATTTCTGAAGTGATACAGTGTTAAAAGTTGTGTAATCAAGATGTATAATATTTCATTATGAGTAAACTTTCCATGGAATTTAACAATTTGTGGCCAACAGTGAATTCTGATTATGCATTATATTGCGACAACAGTACCAATACTTGCAAATGTGTTGTAGTGCCAAATGTAATTTAGTTCATAAAATGTGAGGACAGACTATATAAATATAGGTATATATGCACTTAGTAAATTACCTGACAGTCCACGGTTTGCACAGACATGCTTGGCAAAAAGAGACATGAAGATAAAAAAGGTAGTACTGCATAATTTTACTTTGCAAATATTATCTTACTAGTTGTTTATTGTGAAATAAATAAAAAAGAAATAACAATGTCCGAGAAAGCTTATAATCTGTTTGCATATGTATAGGAAAACAACTTTTTCATAAAATTAAAAGATTCATCAAATGAATACAGAAGAACCTGAAAAAAAAAGTACCATCACCAGCTCTGAAAAAAATAAACAGACAAATATGTGTAATACTACAAATGTAATCTCTACAGTAACATTTGTGACACCTTTCAAATTGATTATATATCACGACTGTATCTGAACAGAAACAGAATTTTTCTGTCACAAAGTAGAATTTTGTGTGAACTCAATGAAGAAATGGACTAGAAATCTTAAAAACCAAGAAAAAATCTATAAGATATATAGAAATGCTAGAGGAGGAATAGCTGCATTGCCAAATGATGACGAATACGTGTTATTCTTAAAGGAATTATGATTTCAAACATTTTCGCTCAATTCTAGAAAGATTTAAAGCTTATCGTTATTTAAATATACCAATGACACGTCCAGCGAATATGAAGTGATTTCAGAATTATTTGACAATAGTTGGCAATGACACCAAAATGAAGAGCCACCATTCAATATTCAACACTTTACTACATTAAATGCTAAATTGATTGTTCAGTTATATTTATGTAAATTATGTTTAAGTTTCCCTTGGACTCTAACAACTAGTCAACTGAAAAGAATAGAAGCAGCTGAGATGAGATTACTAAGACAGATAGCAGGCTACACTCTCTATGACTATAAATATAATGAAGACATCCGACAAGAACTAAATATCGCAGCCATTACAGAGACAATCCACAAGTATCAGAGCAACTGGCATGAGCATGTTCTACGGATGCCAAATGATAGACTACCCAGGAGATTATTAAATTACAGATCCCTTGGATACCGAGATCGTGGACGCCCGAAGAAGCGATGGAGAGACCAGCTTTTCACCTGAGACGGAACAGGCCAAATGGCCTAAACCCTGATAGCTATTGATGATGACGATGATGATGTTTAAGTTTCCATACCTATAGTCGCGACGCTGTTATTCCCGGCTTGACTCCTCCTCTTTGCTTACGTATTAGGAAGTGAAGGGTCTATAAAGTCTAGGTAGGTAGTATCATTCGCCATTTTTGTTCTTTCGTTGCCGAGCTACCATACGAGGAATCTATTTGCCACACCGTTAAACATTATCATGTCGTAGCTCCTATGATAATAAATCAAACGCAATGTAATTCAGCAAATAATCGAGCAGCAAATAACGTCTTCGTGTGCTTTCTGAGAACGCCAACGAAAGAGCCAAAATGGCGGGCGATTATATTAAGTATTTATCGAGCCAAATTGAAATAATGTCTTCATCAGCGAATCACAAGACGCACACGTTTAAATGTAGATGACCTGCAACGCAATTGGCTGCCGGAAATTAGAGCGACGGGAATATAATGCATTCAAAACAGAACATATTTTGTACTTAACACATTAATTAAAAAAATAGAAAAAAGAATTTCTAACTCGAGTCAGCTTTGTTTCATACTGCACACAAATCATTCTGGAAGAGAAGCATCATTAACAGAAAGACTACATTTAGCTTTACATACCAAAATACCAGTGTCGAAATATTTGAACTTCAACAAAGCAGCCATTTTGACGGACTTCAAAACAGCAATGACTCACTGAGACCGTAAAGGGCTTTGGGCCTTATACTTGTTTGGATGATGGTGATGATGATAAACCCTGATAAACCCAGATCTCTGGGTAGGGAACACCGATGATTTAACCATTCATATGAAGGTGAGTAGGGAAAGTGATCTATGAAGAAGAATGCATTAAAAACAAACTTGAATTAACAACTAAAATAAATGATCACCTTAGTGAATCACGTAACATTGATATAGGTGTACCTCAAGGGACGATTTTAGGTCCTGTTTTGTTTTTAATATATATCAACGATTTACTTAAAATTGACATTGAGAAATATTCTGATACTCTGTATTATTATGCTGATGATACTGTGGTTATATTTAGCAGTTCGAGTTGGAATGAAAATTATCAAAATTCTAATAGTGGTATTAACATTATTAAAGAATGGCTGGATGCTCACTTACTTTCTTTGAATGTTTCTAAAACAAAATTAATACCATTTTCATTAACATCACATGGCCTTGAGCAACTAAAAATGAATAATAATAGAAGTATAACAGTACATGATTGTAACCTACCTACTTGCTCATGTAACACTTTGAGTATATCCTCACAAGTTAAATATTTAGGCATTATTATTGACCAACACTTAAAATGGGACAAGCATATCTCCTTCCTGTGTAACAGATTGCGTAAAACAATCCACAAATTTTCCATTCTACGCTCTTATTTACCTATTTATGTTCTGCGTACTGTGTACTTAGCTCTGTTTCAATCAATAATTCAGTACGGTATATTAGGTTGGGGAGGAATGGCAAAATCGACTCTCCATCCTTTAAATTTGCTCCAAAAAAGAATTATCAAAATTTGTCTATATAAAACTTTTGATTACCCAACAAAATTATTTTTTCAGGAATTTGGTGTATCAAATCTAGAACAAATTTATAAACAATCATTGCTCATTTACTTCCATAAAAACCACAATAAATTTAAATTTGATCCTCACAAATACCATACGAGACAAAACTACAGTTTCTTTCTAAATACTCCCAAATGCCACACAACTGCTGGATTAAAACACAGCAAAAATTTTGGACCCAAAATATATAATGCATTAATTAGAGCTTACCCCGAGCTAAGTACACTTAACACACATAGATTTAAGAAACAAATCAGATCAATTTTTTAATTGTTTAAGCTAATTGAGTTAAAAATTGTTACTCTAATATTTACTGTATGTACTTTCTTATTTTCTATTTGTATATAGACCCTATTATTACATGCTGTATTGTTATACCATTTATTAATGTTATTGTGCTCAATGAACTCTCTTAATTTTGTGATGTATTTTGTATAACTGATCTGAACTGCGCCCGAGCACAAGCTTCTGCTCTTTCGGGCTGCAATGCCTAATGTAGCTCAAGTGTAAAGTATTAAATATTAAATTCTTCTTCTTCTTCTTCTTCTTCTCCCTTCAAGGTTTAGGTGATATCACCTGTTCCGGTCTCTATCGTCCAGCCACCTCTTGCGAGGTCTACCCAGATCCCTTTTCCCGATCGGGCGATAATTCATTATCTTCTTTGGTAGCCTATTCTCTGCCATTCTGTCAACATGATCTTTCCATTTTGTTTTATTTTCTTCTACCATGTCGTGTACTGAGAAAATATTGAGATCTGATCTTATTGTTTCATTTTTTATTTTATCGGCTTTAGTGCATCTTCTTACGTATCTCATAAATTTCATCTCTGCTGATTGTATACGTGATTCTTCTTTTTTTGTTATAGTCCATGATTCAGAGCCATATATAAGAGTAGGTACAGCCATAACTTTATAAAATTTCATTTGAGTTTCTTTTCTCGCTTTTCTTCCTAAAGTTCTTCCAATTGTTCCACATATCATCTGAAATCTATTAACTTTCTTCTCAATATCTTTCTCATAATTAAAACTAATATCACATCCTAGATAATTGAAGTGGGATACTTGTTCTAAAATGTTTCCATTTACTATTATCTTAGATCTAACAGGATTTTTCCCTTTAAAGGCCATTATCTTTGTTTTGTTTGCAGATATAGTTAGATTGTAAAATATTGCGTTTTGGCTTAATCTATACACTGCTCTTTGTAGGTTATCTTCTGTTTCTTGGATAATTATTTGATCATCAGCGTATAGTAAAGTATTTAAAGGTGTGTTAGATTCTATTTTAATCGCAGTCTGTATTTCATCTTTCCACTTCAAAACTAGATCGTCAATATATAAATTAAACAGAGTGGGTGATAAACTGCACCCTTGTCGAACACCTAAATTTGTTAAAATTGCTTCTGACACTTTAAAACCTGAGCTAATAACTATTTTGGTATTTACATATAAACTCTTAACGGCACTAATAAGGTGCTTAGGAAAGCCTCTTATTTCCAGTTTAAATAATATATTAAATTAAATATATTAAATGAGGAGCATCGTTTCAAAACATATTATGTGCAACTTACAATTTTTTTACACGAACGATGAAAAACTGGATTACTCGTAAACCGGAAAAGTTTTCAAAACACTACACAAAACCATTTTTAAGTACTGGTTTCACAGTTTACAAATATGACGACTTGGAGCCATCAGACTTCACAGCATGAAAGATAAATAAATAGAAAGTAACAAATTTAATTTCGTCCACTGGGGGACTTAATACGTTTTGAAACGATGCTCCTCACATATTGTGATGCTAAGTGATGCTCAATATTGTACTGAGAACTGCATTATATCCAGAGTACAGCTCCTATCTCTAACTTGATGCTAAGCAGTATTTGGCATGCATAGAATGACTGAAGGATTTCAAGAAGTCAGTTATGTTACCTTTGTCTTGCATTTTTCCAGACACAGCTTTTCTTTAAGAAACGCCTCTCTCTTCTCCAGCATTGTCTGTTGTTGTAATAATTGTTCTTGAAGCCGCTGTGATGACTCCCTCATGCTGACAATCCTTTCCTCTTCTTCCTGAATCCATCGAAGTCTTTCTTCTTCAGGAGTTTCACCTGCATCATTTAACTGAAACAAGCATTCACGTAATTAAAAATCAAAGATGATAGAAATGTTATGTTTTATTTAACGACGCTCGCAACTGCAGAGGTTATATCAGCGTCGCCGGATGTGCCGGAATTTTGTCCCACAGGAGTTCTTTTACATGCCAGTAAATCTACTGACATGAGCCTGTCGCATTTAAGCACACTTAAATGCCATCGACCTGGCCCGGGATCGAACCCGCAACCTTGGGCATAGAAGGCCAGCGCTATACCAACTCGCCAACCAGAAGGTGATAGAGGAGCCTATATTCAAAACCTAGCTTACCCAGCAAGATTTTGTAAGAAACACACAAAACAAACAGTGATTCAGAGTAGAGGTTTTTTGCATAAAAATAAAAATACAAAACACGAAATGGACAGAAAGAGGAAAAAATGAAAGAGCTATTCTGGCAGTTTTCAGAAAAATTTTATTTAAGAAAATTTCTTCTAATGAATCATTTTTGTAGATTTTATTGTTGTTACAGAAGCTGTTGCTTCAATGCTCATGTGAGGGCGGCAATGAACCTCCGGATTCCTTAAAAGCAATAAGTAAATAAGTATTATTATTATTATTATTATTATTATTATTATTATTATTATTATTATTATTATCCTTTCAGAAGTCGAAATTGCGATAGAAAATCTGAAAAACTACAAGTCTCCAGGTATCGATCAAATTCCAGCAGAATTAATACAAGAGGGTGGAAGTGCATTATATAGCGAAATTTATAAACTTGTACTTGCTATTTGGGAAAGGGAAATTGTACCAGAACAATGGAAGGAGTCCATTATTGTACCTATTTTTAAGAAGGGGGACAAAACCAACTGTGGTAACTTTCGAGGAATATCACTTTTGTTGACGTCGTACAAAATTTTGTCCAATATACTTTTGAGAAGATTAGCTCCGTATGTAGATGAAATTATTGGGGATCATCAGTGCGGTTTTAGGCGTAATAGATCGACTATTGATCAGATTTTTTGTATTCGACAGATAATGGAGAAAAAATGGGAGTATAAGGGTACAGTACATCAGTTATTCATAGATTTCAAAAAGGCATATGACTCGGTTAAGAGGGAAGCATTATATGATATTCTTATTGAATTTGGTATTCCCAAGAAACTAGTTCAATTAATTAAAATGTGTCTCAGTGAAACATACAGCAGAGTCTGTATAGGTCAGTTTCTATCTGATGCTTTTACAATTCACTGCGGGCTAAAGCAAGGAGATGCACTATCACCTTTACTTTTTAACTTCGCTTTAGAATATGCCATTAGGAAAGTTCAGGATAACAGGCAGGGTTTAGAATTGAACGGGTTACATCAGCTTCTTGTCTATGCGGATGACGTGAATATGTTAGGAGAAAATCCACAAATGATTAGGGAAAACACGGGAATTTTACTGGAAGCAAGTAAAGCGATCGGTTTGGAAGTAAATCCCGAAAAAACAAAGTATATGATTATGTCTCGTGACCAGAATATTGTACGAAATGGAAATATAAAAATTGGAGATTTATCCTTCGAAGGGGTGGAAAAATTCAAATATCTTGGAGGAACAGTAACAAATATAAATTACACTCGGGAGGAAATTAAACGCAGAATAAATATGGGAAATGCCTGTTATTATTTGGTTGAGAAGCTTTTATCATCTAGTCTGCTGTCAAAAAATCTGAATGTTAGAATTTATAAAACAGTTATATTACCGGTTGTTCTGTATGGCTGTGAAATTTGGACTCTCACTCTGAGTGAGAGAGGAACATAGGATAAGGGTGTTTGAGAATAAGGTGCTTAGGAAAATATTTGGGGCTAAGCGGGATAGGGACCGATGGTGAGCTTATGTGAGGGCGGCAATGAACCTTCGTGTTCCTTAAAAGCCATTTGTAAGTAAGTATTATTATTATTATTATTATTATTATTATTATTATGTGAGGGCAGCAATGAACCTTCGGGTTCCTTAAAAGCAATAGGTAAATTATTATTATTATTATTATTATTATTATTATTATTATTATTATTATTATTATTATTATTATTATTATTATTATTATTATTATTATTATAAGAAAGGAAAGTGATTGTTTACGAAGGCAATGAAACTGAGATCCAAGATAAGATGAAGATTCAGATGAAGCTTGCACAGTGCCACAGTCATGGAAGAACAAAATTGAAGAGATGAATTTCTAGATAGAGAGGGATATGTTTACCTTTGAGGTTTGTAAATTGTACTTTTGTTCAAGTTCTTTTATTTTTCGTTGATCTTCCAAAAGCTCTTGCTCCAAACACTGTTTGTGTTTCTCCTCTTTCTTCAGCTGTTTTTTCAATTTCTCCATCTGCTTCCTTGATGTCTGAAGACTGTTCTCGAGTTCCAGAACCCTACAAAATGAAATAAAAGGGAAGATTTTTTAAAAATATTTAATTACTTGTAATTACACAATGACAGTGAAATTAATAATAGTTAATTATATATAATGTAAATAATTTGCTTTGTTACGAGCTATTCATTTCTATATGTGATCATAACATTCTGTACACTGACAGTTCTTCTTGTGGTGTAGATACTGAAGTGCATGTCATTGTTAAACTCGGTAAATACTGCATCCCACTGAATACCAAATTTTATGTTCATTCAGTTTTGCACTATTTATTAACATCCTGAGTCCTGAGAGTATAGTACACTATACTATACTTCATACCAGTGGCGGCTGGTGTTTCAAAATCTTGTTTGTTTACTTTCTTACTACAAAATATTAGGCTTATCATGCTACAGTCGTAAAAATTTTCAAAAACTCACCTATTTATTTCCACAATGTTTTCCCAGAAGAGTCTTTTCGTAGTGTCATTAGAGCATATCCGTTCATAAATGAAAGGAATATTCGCACTTAACTTTCAGTTATTTATGGCACTGACGAGTTCAGAAACATTTCAGGCTGTGTGTCTCTAATGGAATATTTCGGAGACAACAATTCATGTTCAACTTTCGGCGAGTGTACAAGATTACTAGAAATTTTACTAACAATCCCTATGACGACTTCAGAGGCTGAAAGGTGTTTTCCTACTCTCCTCCGAACAAAACACAAGGAAAACAGGACAAAGATTTTCTTATTTCACAGCCACATAACCACTGAAACTTCTCGTACGTGTCAGAATTGAATTTTCTGTTAAACGACCTGATTTTGGTTTTCACGCACTGCGAAATTTCAAGGTTCAGAGTCGATCTACCAAGACGCTTAATCTTACACTTCTCTTCTAAGCTGCGCAATGAAAATGAATGTTCTATTAAAGACTGAATTATATTCATCTTAACTAGGGTCTATTTAATATAGTAGAATAACACAAACAACACAATTTATTAAAATAGCTTCTTACGCGTTACCACGTGCTCGCAACCAACTCGACTCAAGTAACTGCAGCGAAATGAAAAGCAAAAACACCAATAAAATGCAAGCTCATCCTCTACCCTAAAAAAACTTGTTTTCGCGCCTAACTGCAATCGCAGGGCGGGCATGTTCTGTTAGACTCATTCATTGTCACTTATCAGGTACTGCCATCTGTTTCCATTTTCAAAGCTCCTTTACCTTCCTGTTCGTTTATCAGAAACTTACAATCCACACTGGACAACACCTCTCTTATCCCCTCGCCAGGAAGAGATACCCAAGATCAAGTCAGTCTCCATAAGAAGTACGGTCGTTTACTTTGGCAAGTCAACGATGAGGCTCCTACAAACGATTATAGTTGGATGAGAAACTTACTACAGTTGATCATACCAATCGTATACTTAGACCACAATAATTTAACTTGTATTTTAAACCAAAATATCCGTAAATTTTTTTAGGTGTAGCGCAAACTTGCTACAACCTTAAGGAGCCGCGCCTGCTTCATACATGATTATGATGTAAGATGTATGTGCAGAGACCCAAAGTATAATATAATATACCTGCATTTCTGCCCTAACTGTAACCTGCAGAATTTTTTCAGGTTTTTTCCTCATTTCAGTGACTTTTTTGAAGTGTAGAATTATACTGAACTTTAAAAAAACAACAACAAATGTCTCAGGACTCAGGTTAAGCACTTCTATTAAAATGCTGTAAGAAATGTAATATCTTTACTATTTTTATTAAGTTAAATATGATAATGTTAAGGAAGATATTTCTTATAATACATGATTTTACTCAATAATATAACCTAAAAGAAAAATTGTTATATGTGGCTAGGTTTTACTTTTAGAATGAATTGTTGTTATAAATAGGGAGAGGACTTTTATGTGCTAAAAAATGTAAATTATTCATTTTTTTATGTTGTAAAGAATACAAAAATATCTGCTAAAACATTAAAAGTGTTTAGCCAAAATTGACTCAAACACCTCTCCCGTTACATACATAGAAAGGTACCTTGTAACACTCACCAATAACGGGCAAATATTGGTTGCTGGTAGTTTAATGAGAGTTGCATTACATAACAAATTTCATCTCCAAATTCTCGAATTTAAATGCATGTGACTGTGTTTGAACAATGTCTTATACTTCGAAAATATTTGTTCCACATCACAGGATTCAACCTCGCATATTTAAAAGGCAGGAGCTCACAAACAATTACACTGTCAATTTCACTTACAGTAGCGCCCTCCAAAACTTGAGTAAATTTTAAACATTGTTTTATATCCATTATGTTTTTAATTTGTTTTTTAGCATTTGTACTTTTGAACCTGGTACTGAGTTCATTTTTTCTTCAATGGAGAGCACCTCAACTACCATTTTGCAAAGAAGGTTTGTGGATGTTTCCAGTTTTATTATTGTGTCACACAAAAAGCCTAGATTTGGGGATATGAACTCAAAATCATTTTTAAACCCTGCAGATTGTGCAATCGAGCATATTGTGTGTTGGTCTCTGTGTGCTATGCATTTCCTCTTCCCTATCTGGTGGGGTGTGACAGGGTTGTACCTCATAAACACTTAAACGAATTAAACTTATTAAAACTACATGAGAAAGATAAACTGATTTCTGACAGTAATGATCTGGCAAAAGGATCTAAACTGATGATTTCATTATGGGAAAACACAAATATAAGATAACATTCTTATTCATTTTCCCTATCTTCAGTCACTTAATGCAAGAGTGGACGTTCAGAAATACACGAATATTTAAGCCTGAGAAATTAATTTGATAATAATAGATGTCATGACTTGGACGCACTGAAATTAAAGTTAGGTCCATATTCTGCAAATACTTTTGATTTTCCTCCCAATTTGCATTGGAACTAATTCACTTGCAATGTATTTCAGAACTTAAAATTAACCACATAAATAAAGATATCTCTGGATTTTACAAGGTACTTGACCATACATGTTACCCTAGATCATATATACTCAGACAGGTCGGTTTTATAGGCTTTGAGGTTAACTTTTGTCAGGTCTACTACGCTGCTATCTATTTGTTACATAAGGAGTCACGTCATAATTCCCATTTGAATTGCATTAGTGACTGTACTGCCATCTCGCGTTCGTTTACGGCGGACGGGTGGCGATCCTGGCGGTTGTTCTTTTCAAAGTGCTGCCGATTTTAACACAGCGATGAGTTATCTGTTACATATATGATCTAGGATACTACCTACAATTTCATACATTTGCAGTAGAAATGATTTATTATATTTTCTAGCACTTACAATTGTGAACAACTTTTTTTCTCTGAAGAAGCAAAATAAATTTAGATCAAGATTCCGATTTTCAGACGAAAATCTCCTCTCTATAGTCAGACTTTCTACAGCTAATAAAATAGTGCCAGGTATTGAGAGAATAATATCTGCGAAAGTAAAAACATGCCTGATAAAGCATCATCCTCAGCCAAGTCGGACCAGTAAATACTGCATTCACAATATATAATTCTTGTTTCAATGATACCATTAAATTTACAGTAGTAAAATTGTTGCAATGTAAATTTTACATTTTTAATTAAATTTTTATTTCAGTTCAATTATATTTTTTTTCTTTTTTCCTTTTGTTAATCTATACTGAAGCAATATGTAATTCTATGAAATATAAATCCACGGTTAATATTGATTTAAGGGTTAACATTTTCTCAATATTAAAAGAATTGTACTCCAATGGATACCATCCTATTGTGGAATCCTGGGAAACGAGAATGCGGATGCTTTAGCAAAGAAGGGCAGCACTGCTACTTACAGACCTGTTACTAAATCTACATATTACTCTGTGAAGAGATTTATTAAATCTACATACTTAGACTTCAACAAAGAAAATTTGATAACACAATCCCAAGGGAAAAAATGGAACTCTCTGCATCAAAATCCACAGTTAATTCCCGATCTACCACGAAAATCGTCTGTAGCTGCATTTAGATTGGCAACAGGCCATGATTGTTTGGCTAAACACCTGCATAGAATTGGAATATATCAGTCCCCTAACTGCCCATTGTGCAACTCAAACCAAGAAATGGATTCGGAACACCTCAAAATCTGTGCTTCATTGGCTGGTCATGATAATATCTTTGAAAAATATTGGAGTGCAAGAGGTCAAATGACTTTATTGTCAAACGCCTGGCATTAGAAAACAACAACAACATTTTCTCAATATGTACTTTTATATTATTTTTTATATTATGTAAATTTAAATACCAAGCTTAATTTCTATTGACATAAGGGAGGGAAATGATTTCAATGTAAAATTTTGCACTCCATGTTGTTGTTGATCAAATGTTCAAAGACAGTTTGAACCTCACAAGTGAAACCAATGAAGCATCACTCACGAGGCAACTAAGCCAGGAGATAAAGAGATAGGGTGGCCAGTTCCTTTCCCCCTTCATTGCATACATTGCTGACTAGTTGCACATTAAACTAATCAGACTTCAGATGTACTCTATGCAATAGGGAGTATATTTTCTTTCACATTTGTATACTAATGATCTCAATAATGCTTGACAAACAATGAAAGAGTATTACCTATGTTAAAATAATTAGTACCTACTAGGTAAAACGGAGTACTGTCTTCACTTTTTGTTTCGAGGTCACTGCAATATTTATATTTTCTTCAACTCTTGTGTAAACATCACTCTATACAGAAATTGACAATAATTGTGTTCTTTTCCTTGTCCTAAGTGTTTTTATATAATGTCCAAATGTCAATTTAATCCAACATCTGAAGTGCAAACTAGATTCTTGTACACCCCTTCAATTACAAGTAATAGAACTCAGCATGAACGATGCAATCTGCACAAACTAGCATCCCAGATGCCTACATATGGGGCATGTTGAAAGAATCAATTTTCAAGATATATATTTTTTTTATTGGGTTATTTTACGATGCTGTATCAACATCTAGGTTATTTAGCGTCTCAATGATATGAAGGTGATAATGCCGGTGAAATGAGTCCGGGGTCCAGCACCGAAAGTTACCCAGCATTTGCTCGTATTGGGTTGAGGAAAAACCCCGGAAAAAACCTCAACCAGGTAATTTGCCCCGACCAGGATTCGAACCCGGGCCACCTGGTTTCGCAGCCAGACGTGCTGACCGTTACTCCACAGGTGTGGACTTCAAGATATATGACCCATCTACAAATATTCTCGAATTACGCCAAAGATAATGTCATTTTTTGTGTCCTTATAGCACCATATGTTCAATAATTTTTAACAATGTGTGGCACGTGATGGTACACATTTTGAACACACACTGTACCAATGCAATTAAATAACATTTCAGTGTCGTTTGTTTTGTCACATATTGTATTAGTTTGAACTAGTGGAAGTCAATTTTTAAAACAGGAATTTGAAACAAAATCAGAGAATATTTGTATATGTTTGCGTAGGCTTCCGCGGCTGGTATACATGGTTTGTGGATAAGCTTCGGGGCTTCTACCGCGTTGTCTTGGTGTTGGTGGCTGACGTTTCGACCGCTGTGTTGTGGTCATCTTCAGAGCAGTTATAGTCAAAGTCAAAGATAATCTTCCATACCTCCAATCAGCCGGAATATACATGATCCCTTGCTCCTGCGGTCTAAAATACATGGGCCAAACTGGACGTACGGTGGAAGATAGAAGGGAGGAACACATCCGATTCTGCACATACGGACCATACGAAAAATCAGCTATAGCCTTACACTCAGCAGATTCAGGCCATGCCATCGAATTCGACAATATCAAGGTAATAGATAAAGAAGACAACTTATACAGAAGACAGGTCAAAGAAGCCTTCCACATCAAATTACATCCCAACAACATCAACAAGGACGAGGGGTTACAACTCAGCAACTCATGGGGAAGTCTATTCCAAGATCATACTTAGGAACGAGAAACCAGGTCTCCACATGTACACGGCGCCCCCCTTCATCTGGACATCGGACACGGTATAAAGGTCACTCTTTCGGACCTTATGAGGGCCAGTATTTAATATGAATACTCCCCTCCATACAGACCTCAACCAGATTGGACAATGAAGGTCCAATCAGATGCCAGAAGGAGAACCTACGATGACCTATCACCGAAAGTACTCCCCCCATCGAGGCTACTATATATATATATATATATATATATATATATACAGAGTGTATCTAAATTGGTGTCAAATATTTCGGGGACGTGTTCCTAACATAAAAACAATTAAAAAAGTCAATAAGAACATGGGTCTGAAAACCATTCATTAGGGAGTTATTAAAGGATTTGTCCCTTCATTAACCACTGATTGTTTGATGATTTTTTTGTTTGTTTGTATTTTGTAGAGCAAAGAAATCAGAATAAAATGTATTCTGTGAGTGAACAGAACGAAATGATTTGCATCATTTAATTGATGATGTGCTTCTGGACGTCATCCAACGAATGTGTTTTAACATGATGCTACTCCAACTTATTTCAGTCTGATAATTCGTAATTTTTTAATGATCGATTTCCCCAAAGATGTACTGGTCGAAGGGGATTCATTGCATGGCCTGCTCGATCACCTGATTTGAATCCAATGGATTTCTTCGTCTGGTTTATGCGACTCCTGTACTTAATGCTGATATTCTGAGAGAGTGTGCAAACTGGATTTCACGAAATACGAAACACTCCAGGAATTTTCAACAGAGTACGCCAGAGCATGTAACGCAGGTTTAGGGGAAACATCGAAGCAGGAGGAAGCCACTTCGAGCAATTTTTGTAACATTAAATTTTGTCTTGTAACTCTGAAATAAATTATTTTGAGACCAATGTTCATATGAACCTTTTGTAATGTTTTTGTGTTACGAACACATCTCCGAAATATTTGACACCAATTTAGATACACCCTGTATATATATATATATATATATATATATATATATATATATATATATATACACACACACACACACACACACACACACACACGAGCTCACAGACTATTTCCTTATCCAACTGCTCTGAAGATAACCACAACACAGCGGTCGAAACGTCAGCCACCAACACCAAGACAATGCGGTAGAAGCCCCGAAGCTTATCCACAAACCAATATTTGTATATGTTTGTAAGAACAAATCTTAACTTACTTTTTAGCACTGTCACCTGCAATCTGCTTGATCATTTCGATATCTTTCAACCTCTTCTCATAATGCAACGCAAGATTCTTATACTTCTCAATTTCTTTCTTGTGCTTCAGTTTCTCTTCATTCAAAGTGCTGTCCTTCTCAGTCAGCAGCAGTGCATTCTCAGCCTGTGCCAAGTGCGTTCTTGTCTTGTAATATTCTTCTTCTAATTTGCTGCTCTTCCTCTGAAATCTTTGTTTTGCCGATGCTCTCGTTTGACTGTTCTTTATCATGTCCTTTATGAACTGCTCCTGTAATTATGTAAGTAAAATTTTTATCGGTACTTCGAATGAAAAACTGAAAGTACAACAAAAACACTTCTTAATAGTACTGTGAAAACTGAGAGATATGATCTATGCAGGGTAGAAGATATGAAAGAAAACATAAAAATAAGATTATATACATTCACAAACAGTAGAAAGAACGCAGCAGCCAAATTCTGCTTATTCAATGATTATAGGTTTGCCAGATATCCCTGTTGTATTGGACATTCCATATTTGAGACTATAAAAACTTGTCCCTTAAGGGGAGAGGATGGTATTTTTTTTAACTTTTTTCCTATTTGGTGTAAAATATTAATATTTTGTATGTAGAGAGCTCATAGCTGTAGCAACTCAACCAAAAAGAAATATTTCGAAAAAAAAAAATTATTTGGGGGCCCAGATTTGAAAAAATATATATATCCAATGCAGGATTTTACTAAAACCGATATATCTAAACCATTTTTAATGGTAGTTTCATCCAGTTTTTTGCACTTTACTTGCAAAAGCATGCTCTACAAACTGTCTGTAACAGAATTTTGATATTAGTCCCTACGTTTGTAAAATAAACAATTAAAATTTAATAACACTTTTCTGAATTCCTTTCTTGCAAAAAAAACGGACGTAGTTTTAAAATGAAATCAATTAACAAAATTCTGTTGCAGAGAAAAGTTTCCTAATAGTCTACAGAATGTGTGTTCTAAATTTCATGCATGTATCTTTAATAGTTCAGAAATTATATCCATTTTTGTCTGGCAATGTAGCAAAAAAATGAAGTTACTGTAAACCGATAAAAGGGGGTGAGTGATTTAAAAATCCATAGTGCAGGAAGTTTAAAAATGGCGTCTCAACATCCGATAAGGGCACAAATACCCACGAAATGTTATGCAATGCATTGCATACATATCAAAGAGTATTTTAAAGATTTTTTTTTTTTTTTTTTTTTTTTTTTTTTGAAAATTCAATTTACCAGAAACAACAATAAAAGGGGGCGAGTGATTTAAAAATCCGTAATGCAGGAAGTTTAACAATGGCATCTCAACATCTGATAAGGGCACAAATACCCACAAAATATTATGCTATGCATTCCACACATATCACAGAGTATTTAAAGAATTTTTTTTTTTAATTTACTCATTTTTCACCAAAAAATACCATCCTCTCCCCTTAATGGAGGGCATCTGACATTACATTCAGGAAGTGAAACCAATATTCCAAATCCAAGACTCTACTGGGTGTTCAGTTCAAAGTGTGTCATGGCTCGCTGTATGCCGTCATATGGCTAGTCGATGAGCCTAGAAAATTCAATCTTCCTACACTTCCGCAAAGGCGAATTACCTATGTGGCAGAAAAGTTGCTTAGCAAGTACGGCGTTCATTCTGAAGAGTATGTACCGATACGTACGGTAATGCTGGTAGTGGCAGGAATGTGAACTGTTTAGAAACACGTAGTCTACTGAGGTGGGTTTTTTTTAACTGTCGGGATATGGGGAGAGAGTCAAAACGATTACTTACGTATTTGTTGAAATTAACTTCGACGGCCAACATGGACACGGAGCATTTGATTTGTATTGTGGAATGTTGCCGTACGCAACCGATGATAACAAATACCCTGCGTACGACTTGCTAGAGCAAAACACAGTTCGAAAGAGGTTATGATAGCACACAGACTGTACAGACCGCCATCTGTTGCTACGACGTTCAAGTTATACCTTACACGTTCTCATGTTCAGATTGAACGCCTTAAATATAGGCAACTTCTCTGACATAAAAGCTGAAACTCGCTTCAAATCGTTGACTCACAACAGTGACGTCATGACACATTTTGAAATGAACACCCAGTACTATGCCTAAAATTGTTCAGTGTTGTTGATATAATTTTATGATAAAATATGTTATGACATTTTGAAAATAGGAAAAGTTAAATGTCACAACATTTAGGTTGACAGAATTTATCTCACTGCATTTTTGCTTTTGACTGATGATAATACTTACTTAAAAAAAGGATTTAAAGAACCTGGAGGTTCATTGCCGCTCTCACATAAGCTCGCCATTGGTCCCTATCCTCAGCAAGATTAATCCAGTCTCTAGCATCATATCCCACCTCCCTCAAATCGATCTTAATATTATCCTCCCATCTATGTCTCGGCTTCCCCAAAGGTCTTTTTCTATCAAGTTTTCCAACTAACACTCTATACGCATTTCTGGATTCACCCTTACATGCTACATGCCCTCCCCATCTCAAATGCCTGGATTTAATGTTCCTAATTATGTCAGGTGAAGAATACAATGTGTGCAGTTTTGTATTGTGTAGCCTTCTTCATTCTCTTGTAACTTCATTCCTCTTAACCCCAAATATTTTCGTAAGCACCTTATTCTCGAACACCCTTATGTCTGTATTATAGACTGACACTTTTTCTTTTTACTTCTGGATACATATCATCCAGCCACATTGTATAATTAAATGCAAATGGAAATACAACCTGGGTACAATTACTGATATTTGAAAATGTTATTTCACAGGAATTTCAAGACCATTATTTTGTTTCACTACAACAGTGATTACTAGAGACAGGATTTTCATACATTATCAAATGCATTATCAAAACTGAAACTTACTCTTTAATTTTTTAAACGACACGATGTACTATAAGGTGTCCCAACAATAACACCAGATTTAATAATGTGGATAAATGCAACAAATACAGATAACAGAGCTGATATCCAACAAAAATTAGACATTGTTGGGACATTGCATCATTGTCAAGTTGTTGGTTTGGTGGCACTATTATCTATTTTGTTATCTGTTATTTTTGCATTTATTTACTTTATTAAATCCAGCGTTCTTGTTGAGACACTTTTTGTTAATAGTCTTTCCAATTTTCAGCAATCAAGTTCATACATTTATCAGTCAAAATGTTTTTGTACATAGAAAAATACCTTTCTATCGCAAGGAGTGACAGGTGCAAATTTAAATGATTAAACTGAGACAAAGTGAGCCCAAATTCTGTGTCTTGAACATTTTCGCCACACATTATATTTTTTACTAAACACACAAATTCACAATCGTGATTTTCGTTGATGACTTTGTCCAATTTGTCTTTAGCTGATGTACCCACATTCCCATATGCAGGCCGTGAAGAGTTTTGAATGTCTTCAATAATACTAAGAGAATCAACGAATAATAGCCCAAAAGTCTCTTAGTTATTACATAAGGCAATTTGAAAAAGTTTGTCTTAATGTAAATTAAGTCATGTTGGATATTCTTTGGCTTAGATGCAGCCTGAGCAACTTGAATGCAAATTGCATCATCAACGGCAAAACTGTCAACAACTTGAAACCGAAAAATATGTAAATTTTATAGTGCAAGAGTGGGGGATTTGGAATTCCAGTGTGACAATACAATGTGAAAATTAGCTGGTAAGGTCCAGGAGTTCTCAGGTAGAAACCCTGCAAACCATTAGTCCTTTCACTTATGTTTTTTTCATTAGACACACTCAAATATTGTAAGTACAGAAATACCAAACTATATGAGGGAATATTTATAAAATGCAATATTATGCGATGTAACATAAAATATGGACTGATATCATAAAAATTGACCTAATATGCAAGATAAATCTCAATATCCTTTATTAAACCTATAATATAAAAAAATTATACATGAATTTATATGCAAAAAGTCAAAAACATGCAAATATGTAAAGAAAACATATACTTATTTTGACTCATTAAGCCGGGCATGTCAATTGATGCCCACAGGAGCAAGCGCACGCTTTAGAGCCCAGGAGAGCCTGAGCGCTTTACAGCGGAAAGGAAAGAGACAGACAAAAAAGGTGGTATATGCCGCTTGGTCGACCTATATTCAGGGATGGCCAGCACTGATTCAATAGATAAAGGGAAGAGAACTTATTAAAACTGTATCCATGTTAATTTTTAGATTTGCCTGAGAAGTATAAGTGCATTATAAGAATGTAAGTTTTAATTTTAATGCTCATATTTCACAAGTTTGATCTTTTTATTCAAAAGAAATATTTTCTCAACTTTTCGTATAGAAAAGTGAAATTTTCAGGTATAGGCCTATTTATTTAGTAGCCTTCCAGAATATTTTCGTAAATTTAATATACCGTATATACGTATTACTGAAGATAGTGTATTGAAAATTTTGAAAATATTCGCATGGAAATTGTTTGTAAGGAAATGAATTAAAAAAGCAACTACTGTTACATCATAAGCAAAAGATACGTGCCCATGTGTTGTAAAAATGTCAGCTCTATAGCTTCAGCAGATTTCGAGAAAATAATTTAATATTCTGATGATAGGAAGTTCCTCACAAATATCACCTTAAAAGCATAATGCGATAAGAGTTTTGTTATATAATATTAGTTACACTTAAAACAGATACAGTACCTAGGTAATTTTACTTTGTACTGTAATATTGTTTTGATTAGTTTAATGATTACTTTTGTAAGGCTAAAGATACCATCAATATAAATTCCAACTTATCATGTCATACTCAATCTCTTTCTTTGGAATATCACTTTCTTTATGAATGATGTGTTTCATCCACTTAATACAGTATAATATTATACTACTATGGAATTTAAGTGAATATTCCTTCTTAACTCTCTATTATGTTATTAAGACTGAAAACAGAAGTGCAATATTAAGAAATCAGTGTTAGTACTTTCGTTTTACAGACAATATAGATAATATTAAACAGAAAGAAGCCATATAAAAATAACGACATAAAATTTCACGTTCCGTTTGAAGTTTGTGCACCACTGTTTTCTTAATCCAACAGGTTGCTTATTCATATACACAACCCTTCCTCTTTCCGTACTTAGTGCTTGCTGCCCGCGCACGACGTCAATGTCAGAAAAATGCGCTTGCTTTGACATCACTGCATTAAGCCATGAAACTGATATTTATGAAATTTGTGAACTGTACCAGGCATAAATAAAAACATGCTTTTGCATGGAAATCCTGTCTTTAGTGATTACCTTTATCTGAATCGTATATTGCAACTCCTCGATCCTCTTGTGTGCACCCTCCAAGTCGATCAACACTTGGCGAATCTGGCTTTGCCTAGCTTCAGTTCCCGCTGACAACATCTGAAGCTCCTTATACGGGCCTGGAGACCTTGGGATGATTAGAGGGGCTTCAGCTGCATCCTTCAAGGCAGAAGCACAATCTTCTAAGTCTCCAGCGCTCCCATTTACCTCTATGCCAATGTTGCCATCCACTTGACAAGACGCTTCCATTACAGACTGTAAGAATAAAATTACCACGCATCTAATTAATGACTTTTGAACAACAGATGCTATTCAGTGTCACTGAAATAATGTCGTAATAACAGAATTAAGCAATGAAAAAGTCAGGGGAAACTGGAGTACTTGAGTAAACCTCTCCATCAACCAGTTCATTAATCAACATTTGTTAAAAAATTATCACAAAATTTAGTGATTTTCGTATTGTTGTACACTTCATAGTGATTAATTTCAAAATAATAATAATAATAATAATAATAATAATAATAATAATACTAATAATAATAATAATATTATTATTCCCAAGAAACTACTTCGATTAATTAAAATGTGTCTCAGCGAAACATACAGCAGAGTCCGTATAGGTCAGTTTCTATCTGATGCTTTTCCAATTCACTGTGGGCTAAAGCAGGGAGATGCACTATCACCTTTACTTTTTAACTTCGCTCTAGAATATGCCATTAGGAAAGTTCAGGATAACAGGCAGGGTTTGGAATTGAACGGGTTACATCAGCTTCTTGTCTATGCGGATGACGTGAATATGTTAGGAGAAAATACACAAACGATTAGGGAAAACACGGAAATTTTACTTGAAGCAAGTAAAGCGATCGGTTTTGAAGTAAATCCCGAAAAGACGAAGTATATGATTATGCCTCGTGACCAGAATATTGTAAGAAATGGAAATATAAAAATTGGAGATTTATCCTTCGAAGAGGTGGAAAAATTCAAATATCTTGGAGCAACAGTAACAAATATAAATGACACTCGGGAGGAAATTAAACACAGAATAAATATGGGAAATGCCTGTTATTATTCGGTTCAGAAGCTCTTATCATCCAGTCTGCTGTCCAAAAATCTGAAAGTTAGAATTTATAAAACAGTTATATTACCGGTTGTTCTGTATGGTTGTGAAACTTGGACTCTCACTCTGAGAGAGGAACATAGGTTAAGGGTGTTTGAGAATAAGGTGCTTAGGAAAATATTTGGGGCTAAGCGGGATGAAGTTACAGGAGAATGGAGAAAGTTACACAACACAGAACTGCACGCATTGTATTCTTCACCTGACATAATTAGGAACATTAATCCAGACATTTGAGATGGGCAGGGCATGTAGCACGTATGGGCGAATCCAGAAATGCATATAGAGTGTTAGTTGGGAGACCGGAGGGAAAAAGACCTTTAGGGAGGCCGAGACGTAGATGGGAGGAAAATATTAAAATGGATTTGAGGGAAGTGGGGTATGATGATAGACTGGATTAATCTTGCACAGGATAGGGACCGCTGGCGGGCTTATGTGAGGGCGGCAATGAAACTTCGGGTTCCTTAAAAGCCATTTGTAAGTAAGTAAGTAAATAATAATAATAATAATAATAATAATAATAATAATAATAATAATAATAATAATAATAATAACCAGAAACTATTCGCAAGATTTTTCTAATTGAGTGTGAAAGTGGTGTTGATTGAATTATGGCAGCAGACAATCTTATGCTTAACTCTTTGCTTATAGGTGGAGATGTTCCTCCTGGGCTATACACTGGGAATGACATTACGCGTAGTGAGACCTGCTGCCTACGGGACAGAGGATTTCATGTGCTCTTATCCTGATTGGAATGAAGGCAACTGGCCTCAAGTTTATCTCATTGCAGAGGATGACCGACATTATAACGTGCTGGTTAACTGGAATGTGACAATATCTTAAATAGTAACAAGAAATCGTCGATATGTGATTGTGAAACGTATCTCCCAAGGTTTGACCTACAAATGCACTGCTGGAAACACAGTTCCTCAAGAGCCTGAATTTCATTATGTCTTTTAATTTGCCACTTATCATGTATATGTTATATAAATACAACGGCAGCCAGTAACCAATACCATTGGCTAATTAGCGACATAACGTGTCATGTCTTAGTGCAACTAAAATTTACATCATATATCATATTGATCTGTGAGTATTAAACATTGGGAGATAAAAATCTTGCTCTGTATGTAAAAATGTATTACTGAAATAGATTTAGTTGCATAGAGTTTGTGAACAACTGGAGGTTCCTCTGCTGCTCCTGAAGCAATATGCTGCCGTGCTGTGGTCGTGGCAGGATTTCCTAATCAAACAATTGGATTAAAATTGTTGGCATCTGCATGTGTTTGAATATGAGAAGGCGGTAGTCTCAGTCACAGTATTTATTTTTATGGCCATATTAAGATCAAAAAGTAGAAAGTATGTCTTGAAGCACTTTTGCATTATGTCCAGTATTTTATGTAGATTTGTAGAATTTCTTTTCAGCTGAGAACAGTGAGTTGTGTATAGACTCGTGTTAGGGTGACCGCACATTAACGCTATATCACAGTTGTCGTGTGAATGAATTCCAGAACAATGTTCTAGTCTTTCCTGTTTTGTACAAGTTTTATTTTGTAATGGCACATTTATGTTCGGAATCTTTTCTGTTGCTCTTTGTTCATTTACGTAACGTTATGATGATGATGATGATGATGATGATGATGATGATGATGACATCAATACACTTGTATACAGTACATTGTCAAAATCTTGAACTTAAAAATATTTAAAATTAATAGATTGAAATTATATCCGAAATTAGGCTTCCAGGTTATAATGTCCATAACAAAATGTCCGCAAGTACAAAAGGTCCACAAGAAAATGTCCACAAACTAAATAGTCCAACATTTAAAGTCCTACATACAATTTGTCCATGGAGTAAAAAAGCCCAACATGTATGTGGTCTACCATATTATAAAGCCCATTACACGAGAAGGTCCATCAAACGAAATCAATTTCAGCTTTTGACAGTGCATGGAGTCATTTAAGGTTTTTTTATATCCTTTAGTATATTGTCTAACTGCAAATAAGATTGAAAATACTTACCGCACTACATGTAATGAGATAAAAAATTATTCAGCACATTTAAATCTCATTTACAATCCTACCTATACACAACGTATGATTTTTAAATCGCCAATATGAATGCTTGTCGACTTGCATTCCATTAGGCAGCAGTGAGTGGGTGTCTTTTCCATTTCAGTCAAGCAATATGGAGAAATGTTGTGAACAGGAGTCTGAGGGCACAATATTAGGGTACTGAGAACCCTGAAGTAAGAAACCAAATACAGGAAATTATGGAATTGCCGTTTATTCCGCTAAATGACTTGCAATTTGTTTGGGATTTATTAAATGAAAGATTTGTGGACTATATCTTGGACTTAGCATATTACACTGAAATTACATGTATTACTGGTCATCCGGCAAGAGGGCGAAGGCGAGCAGTTCCCCATAGATTTTCTCCTGAGACATGGAACGTCTATGAATTAGTAATTAATGGCGGACAGCACACGAATAATCTGGTTGAAGGATTCCACTCTCAATTCCACCGACTTGTGGTGGCACATCACATTTCGCGATTCATTAGCCATTTGCAACAACAGAATCAGAAACAGAACATTTAGTAACCCAGGTCCTTGGTGGCATACAAATATTAAGCGGCTAGTAAATAAACGGTAGCCTATATCAATAATCAAACGAGAATTTTCAACATTGTCGGTAATTACCAAGATTACGAAGATAGGAATGAAATTTTTCGATATTTTAGAGCGATATCATACCATTTGAAATTACATAGTGACCCTCAAGATGAACAATAGATGTAAAAAAAGGTAAAGGTATCCCCGTAACATGCCATGGGCACTTGGGGGGCATGGAGGTAGAGCCCCATGCTTTCCATGACCTCGGCACTAGAATGAGGTGGTGTGGTCAGCACCACGCTCTGACTGCCTTTTACCCCCGGGAAAGACCTGGTACTCAATTTTATAGGAGGCTGAGTGAACCTTGGGGCCGTTCTGAAAGTTTGGCAACGAGAAAAAATCCTGTCACCACCTGGGATCGAACCCCGGACCTTTCAGTCCGTAGCCAGCTGCTCTACCAACTGAGCTACCCAGCCGCTGAACAATAGATGTATCTTTTGTAAAAGGTAAAGGTAAAGGTATCCCCGTAACATGCCATGAAGACACTTGGGGGGCATGGAGGTAGAGCCCCATGCTTTCCATGACCTCGGCACTAGAATGAGGTGGTGTGGTCGGCACCACGCTCTGACCGCCTTTTACCCCCGGGAAAGACCCGGTACTCAATTTTATAGGAGGCTGAGTGAACCTCAGGGCCGTTCTGAAAGTTTAGCAACGAGAAAAAATCCTGTCACCACCTGGGATCGAACACCAGACCTTCCAGTCCGTAGCCAGCTGCTCTACCAACTGAGCTACGAAATGACAATAAATTTTTCGGCACATTCGTTGCAGTTTTCCTTGCTGGACATTTTAGCGAAATGGACGAATTTATTTGTGGAAATTTTAAAACGTAGGACATTTTTAAGAAGAGGACTTGCTGACAGTGAACCTTTTCAAGTAAGGACATGTTTATGGCATGGACGAATTTTCTATATGGACATTTCTAAACGTTGGACATTTTCATAGAGAGAACCTATTGCAAAGTGGACCACATCTCACTTAACCGTTAAAATACAGGGTCCTTAGTAGCATACTGAGTGAACCGTAAGTAATGTCATTAATTTCTGGGGATTATTCTTCGAGATATTTCAAACAAAAAAGTTGAATACAATTTAGTTTGTTTTTGCTCCCTTTCTCAGATAAAAACTGTTTTATGTGAATCATTTCACAGCTTGCTTTGGGAAAGCCATTGATTTAATTCCAAATGTGCTCAGTCAATTTAAGTGAGAAGTTATTATGATGACTATTACACTTTTACTACGTCACACTACTTTTGACCAATAAAACGGTAAGAAAGGACGTCTTTCAACTAACCATGGCTGCTTATCGCACAATTTTATCGCGTCCCTAGCACTTGTTTAATTTTATTGCGTCCCTAGCATTTGTTTATTTTTATCACGACCCTAGCATTTGTTTCTTTGTTTCCCAACATTTCAAACTGCATTGGTCTGGACATCAAAAAACAGAAAATTACAAACCACTCCAGTCGATGCACAGCACTTTCAAATATGAATCGCATTGGCATTCAAGAACAAGAATTAATAAAGATCACTGGTCATATATGAAAAGCACCATTCGGAAATCCTGAATAAGTTGAGGGATACACCATGTACATCAACGAGTTCCACTTCTTTTACGCACACGTCCAATATAACATCAACTGAACCACCAACCACTAAAACATTCAAATTTGAAAATTGTACTTTCAATAATGGTTTCTTTTAAAATTATTCATGTTTATTTTTTATTTCATCATCGTTAATTAAAACGTTTCTTGTTTATTTCATCATCCCTAATCAAAACTTTTCTAACACTTGTTTATATTATTTAGGTTATGTTTGTTATAGCTTCTGCTATATGATATTATGGATAGTCACGTATCAGAGATTGTTTAATACTAAGATTTATTGAAAATCATCTGTCAAGTGACGTTGATTACTGGGATCCGGATGATTGAAGTGGAATGCAAATGTTTTAATAAAAATGAAACTGAATCAACAAAGTCTTCTTGACTAGTAACCATCCACAGAGTTCAATGAAGATTCCATAGTTGGCACACCTGATAACATCACATAATCATAACACACCACTGCCATTTAGCATGCATCTAGCGTAATATCACAGTCTAGTATATACAGTCGTGAAGCTCAATACGTAGTAAATATGCAAACATTAGATAGTTGCTCACCACTAGGATCACTAATATCGCCTCATTACAAGCAATGCAAAATAGTACTGTCACAGTCTATTGTTTCTAGCACCCTCAAAACTCAAGCTTCGTGACTGTATATAGTAGACTGTGGTAATATTCGTAATGTTGAGATGCGGTTGAGATGGTACAATAATACATTTGAATATGGTTGTATTTTCGTAAGTCAATTAATATTTTATTGTATTGGAGTACTTCGTTACTTCTAATCTTTATATACTTTCTTCTAATCATGTAATAGTCAATTAAATCCCACTCGAGTTTTGATTTTCTCTAGATAAATCAAAACCTCTAGTGAGATTACTGTTGATAAATTATTAAAACAATTTCAGTTTTGTCCCTTAAATGTGGAGAAATTTGATATAAACAAATGTAAATTTTCGTTCTGGAAAGGGGATTTTACAATGCTACATTTGTTCAGATCAAACTGTATGGTTTACTGTTGGAACTCGTTCTGAAACTCGCTTGAAAAACTGCAGGAAAAATTGTAAATACAGTCAACTCTGGATATAGTGAACTTGGTTTTTGTGAACATTCGGCTATAGTGAACCTAAATCATTGGTCCCGACCCATATGCATTAAACAGTACATTAATATATCTGTTTATAGTGAACCTACATTTCAGTTATAGTGAACCTAAAAGCTAGAACTTTCAAGAAAATGCTGTAATTTTAAAATGGCCAAAATGGTAATTTAAGAAAACCTTTTCTTGTCTAAACTTCCAAGAATATGTTTAAAACAAAATTTCAAACCTGCTACTCTGTAAGTGATTGAAAGACAAAGAAAGGATTTGTTCACCTTCCTGGACAGCTTGAAACATGCTTGAGAGAATAGTGTACCCAAAGTGTATGATTTCTTGTTAATCACTACATCCATTTTATTCCATCTCTTACTCACCTCTTCCTTCAGAGGTGGACCTAATCCTGCACGATTCAGAGCTAAGGTAAGGTCAGGCAAATCTGCTCCTGGATGGATGCTTTTTCTTCTGCCTCCCAACGATTTCCGTCTTGCAAATGTTGCTCCTCCTGAAGAAGGACGGTAATCTGCAGGTGTTTCATCACCTAGAAATCGAGAATTATCATTGCAAAATACAGTTCAAGCACTGAAAAGGTGACACCAAACTGTTTCGACATTATACTCAATATCTTTACCAGAATTTACAAGTTATGCCTGAGTTCTGATACTATTTTCTAATCTGTCAAGTAGTGAAATAAAAAACAGGAATGAAATCTTATCTCCATAATTTATATGAACTTGAAACGTTTCAAAAACTCAGCATATAATTTTATAAACAGTTTAAAGTAAGATGTCCCACGCCGTGGCATCATGGCCTAAGGCATCCTGCCTAGGACGCACATTATGGAATGCGCGCTGGTTCGAGTCCTCATGGGGGAAGAAATTTTCTCATGAAATTTCGGCCAGTGTATGGGACCGGTGCTCACCCAGCATCGTGGTGCACTTGGGAAGCTACAATAGGTAGTGAAATCCGGTTGTGAATGCCACCTATAATGGCTGGGGGGATCATCATGCTAACCACATGATACCTCCATTCTGGTTGGATGATCGTCCACCTCTGCTTCGGCATGTGGGCGTGAGGCCAGCAGCTGGCTGGTCGGTCTAGGCCCTTCACGGGCTGTAGCACCACGGATTTTTTTTATATAGTAAGATGCCCCAAGTGGTGATGGGATTTTTCTTGTTGCCAAACTTCCAGAATGGCCCAGAGGTTCACTCAGCCTCCTATAAAATTGAGTACCGTGTCTTTCCCGGGGGTAAAAGGCGGTCAGAGCGTGGTGCCGACCACACCATCTCATTCTAGTGCCGAGGTCATGGAAAGCATGAGGCTCTACCTCCATGCCCCCCAAGTGCCTTCATGGCATGTGATGGGGATACCTTTACCTTTACCTATATAGTAAGATGCGAAAATTACAGAGGAATAGAATTAATAGATATATCATATCAATGGTGTTGAACCGCAACTTTCTATGTCAAAAAATTCAGTTTTACAGGAGAGCAAAAAAATATTTCAATTTCTTGATAACGAACAAATATCTGACATAAGAAGATATGTAAATTTCTTCTTGTAAAGTTTGTATCCAAGCCTTGACTTCATATGTGTTTACAGAAGATTTGGGAAGACAGCTTTGATAGAAATAAAGTATAATCTTATTTTGTTAATTTCTTTTGACATAAGAGGTTGCTATTCAAGACCATTGATATAAGATTTTAACCAAGACACTATTTAGTATACTAATGTCTTTTTTCAACAGGCACACCAAAGAGCATCAAGCAGGACTTGTGCAAGGAAAATCAGCAGTTGATCAAATATTTATAATTAAACAATTGAGGGCTTTGCCAGAAGAAAGGCAGATAGACCTATACACCCTTCTTCGGGAAAACAGTTTAAAATGTAGTGAATAATTCGCTAATTATAGTAGGAAAATTTTGTTTTGATTGTACTGTATATACCTGCAGGACAGGACTGCGTGTGTGTATAACATTTTATTCAGGTGCATTTTAAAATCTTAGATTGCATGTATCTCAATTCGCCATATTGATGTATACGCCCTTTTTCCGGCAAACCCCTCAATTGTTGTTTAGTCAACTGTCCGAAGAAAGGTCTGAACCTCACAAGTAATACCAAAAAGGCACCACCTATGAGGCAACTAGGCCAGGAGATAATGGGGTAGAGTTGCCAGTTCCTTTCACCCTCCATTGCATACATTGTCGACTAGCTACATATTACACTAATCAGACTTCAAATGTATACAAAAAGTTCTTCTTTCTCTGACACATATCGTCAAGTGAGTTGTAATGCCTGATAATAGATGTATGTATCAGCCAGAACCTCAATCAAAGGTAAATTAAACAATTATTATCAAAATATTGAGAATTCAAGAAAGACACACCACTTACTTATTTGTGGATTTTTCAAAAGCCTACGATATTATCAGATCACAAATTTGGAAAAGCATGGGAGAATGTAGACAGGAGAAAAAGTTATTATATTGACGAAATTCTGTACTGAGGCTCAAAATGCACAGTCGTAACAGCTGATGAATTAACAGAAAAATTTAATGTAAACAGTGGCGTGAGGCAGGCAGTGGGGTAGCGTCAATGTAAGCTAGAAAGCTCAGCTTCCCCAGTTAATAATTCCATAATAAACTGCAGTTTATGAACAAAATTATTTATTAATTTTAATACAATTTATATGTACGCCTTAAATGTTGTGATGCGGCAGCTCAGTATGATTTGTGATGCAGCAGTAAACATGAAGCCTGCACACATCAGCTTCCAATCCCCTCCACAGACTCGTTTCTTTGACACATTCTTCTGTGTAACGCACCCCACAGATTTTCCATCCCTTTCTAACTAAACTATCCTGGTCGCAAGGCTCGCAAGAAGCTAGCTTCAGCATTGGAAAGAAATTAGCTTCCGAGTTATCCCTTTCGTGAGTTGTGTTCAGTTGAAGTGTTAGTGTGCACTGTGGCTGATATAATAAATAATGAGTGAAATAACAGTTCCTGACACTAATTTATGTAGTCAAAAATAATCTTCTGATAAAGATTTTAACGTTGATTTTTTACTTGGTTATTTAACGATGCTGTATCAACTACGAGGTTATTTAGCGTCGATGGGACTGGTGATAGCAAGATGGTATTTGGCGAGATGAGGCCGAGGATTCGCCATAGATTACCTGACATTTGCCTTACGTTTGGGGAAAATCTCGGAAGAAACCCTACCATGTAATCAGCCCAAGCGGGAAACGAACGCAACTCCAGATCGGCAGGCAAGCGCCTTAGCCGACAGAGCTACATCGGTGGCTTTTAATGTTGATTGATGTAATTTTACTAACACTCTATCTATTGACCGGTAATATTGTGGTCTTTCTAAATACTGTATGACAGGGAGTGAGCTAATGTTAAATTATACGTACTCTATGTGTCTATTAGAAATATGTGTAAACAATGAAATCATATTTTACTACCATTTGAGGTGATGCCTTATTGGTGTTACTTTCTGAAGTTCCAATCAAATCTTCGGACTGCTGACTTGACATCGACTACTATTTATTTTAAGACTACATTTTTGCAATACTTTTCCTCATACATGAAAGACAACTTGAGTTAGCTTCCCCTGCTCAAAATTCATGCTACGCCACTGGAGGCAGGGGGATGGATTATCCCCACTAAGGGTATTATTCAACCCGGTTCTGGAAAACAGTTCTCACGACAAAGAACTTGAACTGGATAACAAAAAAATACATTGACGACAGTGTTATTAGAAAACACCAAAGAAGAAATCAGTGTTCTGACAGAAGTTTTAATGCAAGAAGCAAGTAAAGTCAGCCTCTCCATAAACATGGAAGAAATAAAATACATTTAAGTGTCAAGAAACCACCAAAACAATAGAACACTAAACTGGGAATATAGTAGAAAAGTTTTCCGGGCTATGAGGCCGTGGTCTGTTGGTTGTGAGACCAAACGTTTCGTTCACTGCTGCGGTGAACATCTTCAGTGGTGTCTATTGCTGGTGCGGCTGGTTCTACTGCGCGTGCCGATTACAGTCTGCGCTGGCTGCATCGTTGTATATATAGTGCGGGAGGGGGGGGCTTGCTGTTGTCGCCTCGGTCCGCGCTCGAATGTGCTTCGCGGGCGGGTTTGCTGTCTTCTACGTGCTTCGCATCCGAGGTTGTGTTGTTTAATTGTGCTACGCGGGCAGGTTTGATGTTAGTTTTCCTTAATGCCGGATACCAGGCCTTGTTAACCTTGAGGCCTTCTTCTTTTTGATTGAAATTGTTCTTATGTTTATATATTTCAATCGCCTCTCGGTGTAGCCTCGCGTAGAAATGTGGTATGTCGCTGAGTGTATCGGTGTCTTCGAACCTAATTTTATGTTCGCCTTCCAGATAAGCATGTTCAGCTACAGCCGACTTAATCTACGTAGCCAAGGCGGCAGTTTCTTCTATGTTCGGAGATCCGAGTCTTGAAGCTCCGCTGCGTCGTCCCTATGTAAACTGCTCCACATGAACACGGGATCCTGTAGACCCCCGTAGAAGACAATCTGTCGCGTTTGTCCTTGGCTGAGCGTAGGCTGTTGCGTATCTGCTTGGTGGGCAGGAAGATAGTGTCCACCTTGTGCCGGTTGAGGATCTTGCTTACCCGGTCCGTAACTTGCTTGTAATAGGGCAAGAACACCGTGCCTCTCTACGTATGGTCTTGGCCTGACTCCGGTGTCGTCTTCTTCCTTGGTTTCAAGGCCCTTTTTAACTCTGTCCTGGCGTAGCCATTAGCGGTTAGGGCTGATTGTAGGTGGTCGATTTCTTGGTCTATATGTTGGGGGTCAGAAACCCGTATGGCTCGGTCAAAGAGGGTTTTAATCATTGCACGCTTCTGCCAGGGATGATGATTGGAATAGCCCGGAAAACTTTTCTACTATTGACGCCGGCCGTGAAAGCCTACACTCCAATACTAAACTGGGAAATTTAGAATTTCAGAAGGTCCAAGAACGTAAATAATTAGGTTATACAATATCAGCTGAGAAACTGATGGTGTGGAAATAAAACGAAGATTGACAAGTGAAATGAGTGTTTCTTTGTACTCAAGTCCATTCTCTCATAAATTCTATCAGTTTGGAATGAAAATATGTATATGACTTCACTTGTTAACTTGAACTAAGCTTAAAAATACCTTAGTTGACTAGTTTTGGCTTGGGAGCCATCTTCAGAACTGCATGGTCCTTACATCTCAATGAAAATCAACTAAGGTATTTTTAAACTCAGTTCAAGTTAACACGTGAAAGTCATATATATATATATATATATATATATATATATATTTATTCCTAAGATATATAGTGTAAAAGTTGTGTACCGGTAATCAAGATGTAAAATTCTATCAGTAGTTACGAAGGTTAGATGCTACAAGACGATCATACAGCCATTCCTACTTTGAGGAGTGGAAACATGGACCATTACAAAACAGGCTGAACATAAATTAATATAAGTAATTGATTAACTAGCGGACTTACTTGTGTTAATTATGTAAGTCTGTGCGGCTTACAGCTGTTTCGGTGCTTCATCACACCATCCTCAGAGCCTACTAGATCCCGGTGTCATCTCGAACTTCTCTGCCTGTTGTGTGGGTGCGTTTGATTGTTGAAAGATGTTGAAAAGTGGAGTCAAATAGTGTGTGTGTACTGAAATTGATCTGTGTGTTGAGAATTTGATCAGGGTGTGTTTTAGTGTGTTTGTATATTTCATATTGTTCTAGTGTGTTGAGTTTTTGGTTCTTGGGTTGTATGTATAGGATTTCCATGTCCGCATTTATGTTATTGTATGCATGGTTAGCATTGGTTATGTCATCGGCGTATGTAGATGTATTGTGTCCTCTGGTTATTGCTTTAATGTGTTCTTTGTAGCATGTTTGGAATGATCTGCCTGTCTGTCCAATGTAGAACTTGTCGCAATTATTACATTAAAGCAATAACCAGAGGACACAATACATCTACATATGCCGATCACATAACCAATGCTAACCATACATACAATAACATAAATGCGGATATGGAAATCCTACACATACAACCCAAGAACCAAAAACTCAACACACTAGAACAATATGAAATATACAAACACACTAAAACACACCCTGATCAAATTCTCAACACACAGATCAATTTCAGTACACATACACTATTTGACTCCACTTTTCAACACTTTTCACCAATCAAACGCACCCACACAACAGGCAGTGAAGTTCGAGATGACGCCAGGATCTAGTAGGCTCTGAGGATGGTGTGATGAAGCACCAAAACAGCTATAAGCCGCACAGACTTACATAATTAACACGAGTAAGTCTGCTAGTTAATCAATTACTTATATTCAAGTGTTAAAAGTAGTGTACGCAAGATTCAAAATGGATAAATTAATAGTTTTGGAAAATATAGTGCTGCGAAAAATGTTTGCTCCAATAAATGAAAACAAAATTTGATCAAGAAAAAAAACAGAGAAATGAGATCCTTCTTTTCTGAACCAGACATAATAGCAACAGTCAGAAATAAAAGACTCTGTTGGCTAGGACACATGTGGAGAAGAGAAGACAGTTCCCTATTAAAAATAGCTAGTAGACATAGACCACAAGAAAGACCGAAACTTAGATGGAGGAATCAAGTTCTCTTTGACTAAATCATACAGGCAGGAACAGAGAGTCCACAGGATATAGTAGAATGGAAGAAGCTTGTGAATGAGGCCAAAAATCGTCAGTTTGAAGCACCATAGAAGTAAGCATAGTGCCACCACAGTCTACTATATACAGTCACGAAGCTTGGGATGATTTTTTGCCAACAAGTTGCATTTCTCGCAATAGTTGCTAGCCGCTTGGAGCGCTGTGAGTACGAGGAACAATAGACTGTGTCACTGCCATCATGATCTAATACAGGCCGTAAGGCAGACCATGTGACTCGCTTAACCCGATCACGAAGGGCTGCGTTTCAACCATATAAATTAGTTGGAATGCATAAAGAGTAACATATATTTCTCTAAAATGTAGTGTAACTGCATTAATAAAATTTAAAACAATGATTAGGGGACACTTCAGACATAATTCCTTGTGAGTTAAGGTGTAATATTATTTTTGGTGTGAAAATTACGTTGTTCGTATGCGTAATACCTGCCTTTATTTCGATTAAATATTGCGAAATTCTTATACATTCATTTATGCACAATTCAATAATTTTCAGTTGCACCCCACGAATATTTAGATATGTTGAAATTATAGGTTATGGTTACTGTACCAGTTGCCCCTTTCTGTCTAATTTTAGTGGTCTCCAATGCCCCGTCACTACATATGTATGTTATGTCATATGGATATTATAAGTAATGTTTAGTATATTTAACTTATATTCCTATATTCGCAATTATACATTATAATTAAGCATAATGTCATGTATGACACCCGTCACATTCTATTTGTCTGTATTTTAAAACTACAATTGAGTACTGAATTATTGTATTTATCTACTACCTAAGAGACGAAGTAACACAATCGTACGTACACTAATTTCATAACAGTGGTATGGTAAATTTTGTGTCTACAATTAGGGAAGGTAAATGTGCTAAATTAAAATCACAATATAAATTCGTTTTTATTGAACCTCAAAATAGCTTCCATTCTAAACTTGAAATGTTGACGCGAACAGATTATGTTAACATGTAAAATTCTCTTCACATTAAAATAACACAGTTTTGTAATTATTTCTGCAACATATTATGCAACAAGAAGTAAACGGAACTTATGGACAAATTACACTAAATAAAGCTTAGCAATGATAAGCAATAAAGTTATAATATAATATTTCACTGAGCTCCATACACTGAAATAGAAAACCCAAACAAACATTACGGCCTGGTCTAGATCGAAAAAGCATTGACTGTGCCGCATTTCCCATTTTTGTGAAAAGCTATGTAAACTGTGAAATGTTCGTTATTGGTTGTAATAACTGTAAATGGCTAAAATACAATAATTTGAATAATAATATGGGAAAGGAGACGTTTGTAGTACTATAAATTGTAAGAAAAATAGGTTAGAGTTATCCTTCTTCTGAAAGATCCAGGAAGGTGAGTTTATAAAATATAATATATATTTTATGAAAATAATATATAAACCTTATGTATTTCATATTTCAATAGTGGAAGGAAGTTCAAAAGAACACGATTTCGAAAGTACAATACATTTTATGGTATGCTAGGGAAAGAGTCTGTGATGAGGCGATAGTAGCGATCCAGGTGGTGAGCAACTATCTATGAATGCATATTTCAACTGTCTATGCATATTTAGTAAGTATTAAGCTTCGTGACTGTATATAGCAGACTGTAATGCCACTACAAAATCCTTCTTAAGAATTACAAGAAAAAAAAAATTCACAAAAACACTTGGAAAATATCTAGCTGAATCGCCATAACAACCTGAAAATGCATGTTCTTACCTTGTTCTTCAACCAGGAAAGACTCTGAATCATCATTCTTTTCGTCTTCTTGTTCTTCTGTAACATACGAGTCTCGTTTGTTTCTTACAGTGCCATCAGTTCTGCATTTAAACTTCTGTATTAGATCATCTAACTTCTCTAAGAAGTCTGGATGTTGAGATTCCTGGTCACTTTCTGTCTCAGATCCACAATGAGATTTATCATCCACTGTCTTAGAATTTCCAAGAGTTTTCGAAGCAGAACCCTCAATAGAAGTCTCACTCTTCTCCTCAGACTCAGTGATTTCATCTGAAAAAATATTTCAACTTTATTAACCCAGATATGCCTACCGTCCTATTAAAAGGACAGTAGTCGATGTTTCAAATTACCCTCTCTACAGTCAACGCATTTACTTTTTCACAGGTGTCACTATTACTGGTCTTAATTAGAGGCTTGCTAGGTGTGGTAAGACTGGTAATTAGAGTTCTGGTCATCGTTGAGTTTGAGATGTGGACGTGAGAATTGTTCATTTATTTCAGCTATGGCATCCGAGATGCAAATCAGATAAGAATGTTAAATATTTTTACAGTTCGCAATTATTTTACAAATTGTTGTAGATCAAATGACTCCTAATAAACATAAATATAATGTGAAACCACAATGTGTTCGAAATATCTATTCATTGCGACATGACAATGACGAAAACTTATGTGTCCTTTTAAAAGGACAGTAGGCATATCCCCATATATTTTGAAATTGTTTCGCTTTTTCAATTTCAGTGGATTTTCCCTGCATGAAATGCTATCTACGTTTGAAAATTATGCTACAGGGGAAATTTCATCTCAAATACAGACATTTCACTATAATGCAGCCTACAAATGCCACACAGAGTTCGTGTGCAATCAAAATTGGGTTTCTGGCACCTTGTCAGCCCACTGAGGTGTGTGGATATGAAGGGAAAAGTTGAGACAGTGTCGGGTGTAGTTGCTGGGTAGCTAGTCGGCAGAGTGTTGGTGCGCTAAGCCAAAGGTCCCGGGATCGATACCTGGCTCCGGAACAATTTTTCCTTTAAAATTATTCAAGTCTGCTTCACAGGGAGATATACCTGAAAGCCAGATTTGCACAGAAAGATCTGTTTACAAGCAGAGGACTGGTGACGTTCTGGAGGGAGGTATTGAAAGGACATAAGTTCCTATTGTTTTTCATTTAGTATTTTTGGAAGAGGTCTTATTTTCTATCTAAATTGTCATTGTCGTAACAATGTAGATTTGAGAAAATGAACTGAAACCTGTCTTTCGACATTGCCATAGCAATTGCTTCATTATATGTATTGTCACTTCTCTCCCAATATAACCTCCTCCTCGAAACTTCAACACTCTTTTCGCCTATTACTTACGTATCAATAGCAATACGGTACTATTCAATGACGAAAGCATTCCAGAGTTAAAACGAATTTAGGCACAGTGCATCATTCTTCAGAATAATATTAGTAGTAATAATAAAGAAACTATAATAAAATAACAACGTAATAATTTGTTAATAATAGTAATAATAGTAATAGTAATAATAATAATAATAATAATAATAATAATAATAATAATAATAATATTTGTAAATTACAACAATTACATTGTTTCCTTTCCTGTAAGCATAGTATACAATTATTCCTCAAAATGTATGCTCATATGCCTACTGTCCTTTTAAAAGGACACCTGTTTCAAGCTCAACCAGTTACAACTAGAATGTTTCGACACCATACAAATACTTCAGTTATATACTGCATTAAATGAGATTTTAAAAATACACAAAAATTGCAAAAAAACATTTCAGGCATATCTGGGTTAAGACCAAAAAACCCAATATTGTATGACGAACCTATATGCAGAATGTTCACACTGCCAACTTACCGATCCTCTCGAGTGTTCGTCCCTCAAACCCTCTGTAACTTGCGGCATCATCGCTTCCAACACATTCTTCACACTCTTGCTTGAGACACAGCCAGCGTTCGATTTGATCCTTTTCATCACGAGAAAGGTATTTACTCGTTACTAGCTTGCTGAATAAGTCCTCTGCATTAGCAACAAGCTTCAGCCACTGAGATGCTGCGAATTCAAGGCTGCAACAAATTTACTTCAAAAAGTAGTTCATAAACTATTTCTAAAAATATAACATGATTAAACTTAGGGATAAAACAGTTTGCTTCCTGGACTGGATTTCATTCTTGCATAAGCCAACCTTGGGCATAATTTTCCGTTATGTGAGGCACAGAATAAACAATAGTTTGTTTACTATGAGGGCAGACAAGGAAGGAAAATATAAACTGTGACATGTGTCTTCTTAACGTAATCACTAAGGTGATCAGTGGCGAATTGTTGTGAATATGACAGGATAAAGTAATACTCTCGAAATTAATTTTGCTTGAACAGATCAGTTTCTGTCAGATGCGTTTCCAATTCAATGTGGGCTAAAGCAAGGACATGCACTATCACCTTTAATTTTTAACTTTGCTCTAGAGTATGCCATTAGGAAAGTCCAGGATAACAGAGAGGGTTTGGAATTGAACAGGTTACATCAGCTGCTTGTCTATGCAGATGACACGATTAGGGAAAACACGGGAATTTTACTGGAAGCAAGTAAAGAGATAGGTTTGGAAGTAAATCCCGAAAAGACAAAGTATATGATTATGTCTCGTGACGAGAATATTGTATGAAATGGAAATATAAAAATTGGAAATTTATCCTTTGAAGAGGTGGAAAAATTCAAATACCTGGGAGCAACAGTAACAAATATAAATAATGCTCGGGAGGAAATTAAACACAGAATAAATATGGGAAATGCCTGTTATTATTCGAATGAGAAGCTTTTATCATCCAATCTTCAAAAAATCTGAAAGTTACAATTTATAAAACAGTTATATTACCAGTGTTCTTTATGGCTGTGAAACTTGGACTCTCACTTTGAGAGAGGAATATAGGTTAAGGGTGTTTGAGAATAAGGTGCTTAGGAAAATATTTGGGGTTAAGAGGGATGAAGTTACAGGAGAATGGAGAAACTTACACAACACAGAACTGCATGCATTGTATTCTTCACCTGACATAATTACGAACATTAAATCCAGACTTTTGAGATGGGCAGGGCATGTAGCATGTATGGGCGAATCCAGAAATGCATATAGTGTGTTAGTTGGGAGGCCAGAGGGAAAAGACCTTTGGGGAGGCCGAGACATAGGTGGGAAGATAATATTAAAATGGATTTGAGGGAGGTGGGATATGATGATAGAGACTGGATTAATCTTGCTCAGGATAGGGACAAATGGCGGGCTTATGTGAGGGCGGCAATGAACCTCCGGGTTCCTTAAAAGCCAGTAAGTAAGTAAGTAAGATTAATTTGGCAGCTTGAAACATACATTTCTTCACTCTTTCTCTGTGACTGCACTCTTTTAGATCACGGTCGAGTTACCAAAAAATTACATAACTATACTTCGTTCCATAATGTCTGACAGAAGATGTTTCCACTAAAATATTGAAAATCTAACTAGAAGTTACAACACTGTTTTTAACAATTTTAAAAGATTTACTGTGGCTATTAATTAGTGGCATAAATTTCGTCTTGCTCGTAAGTTTATAGCAGAAGTAATGTCAATGGGGCATGTATATGTCGGAACAGTTCTTTTTACAAATCAATCTCAACAAAATTAGGTGAAGACCTCGTTTGACAGATTCTCACATGAAGTCCATTATGAGGATAGCTTCCAGGAAAACTGGCATTGAAAGAATTATTTCTAGAGAATATCACAAAAATTTAGAAGACTGAAACTTTCACGAATAAGGACAATGTTGTGTGTGTGTGTGTACGCGTGCGTGCGTGTGTGTGTGTGCGTGCGTGTGTGTGTGTGTGTGTGTGTGTGTGTGTGTGTGTGTCTGTGTAAAAATGAAAGTGATTTAACTTATTTAAGTTTTATTTTGAAATATTCGTCAATATATAAACATTTTGTGAAGGTGTCAGGACATTTACAATTTTCCTTTTCCTGTCCCCTGAGTAATGCAAAAGCAGGGCTTGACTGTATCTCTTTTTTAAACCAATTCTTTCATAATCACTCCAGTTACAGAAATATGAAATGGAATTCGTCATTTTCACAGGGACTGCTAAAAGAGCACAATAAAAATTTCTATAAATGTCACGTAGAGACCCAGAAACAAAATTTGGGCCACCAGAATTTTCAAAGTTCCAGTTATAACATTCTGGGCATGTGCAGTATGTCATAACTAGAACTTGGAAAATTCAAGTGGCCCAAATTTTGTTTCCAGGTCTGTACACACCCAACAGTAGATTCCAGAACACCTTTGCACTCAGATGTCACCTGAAGTGTGGCATTCCTTTAGTAAGAAGTAAAGTACCGAGTGAAGATTTCAACATACCCAAATGTATCAGCATTTGTGCTCCTCTCTTCGGAATCCAGGACATCCGTATACTGCTCCTCTGACGTAATTTCTGTGACTAGAGGATCACGACTTTCTGTTCTCCCATTTATTACTGGGGTATTGTTGATGGCTCTCATTCTTGTAAGGAATCTTAAAGTGTTTAGAGTTTCATCAAAATCAAGAGAAGCAGGTGACACACATCCAATCACCAAGGTAGTAGCTTTCCCGCCAAATGACTTCTACAAAACAAAAGAATTACAAATTCTGCAGTTTGTATTTAAACTCCAAACTTTCTTGGGGAGAGCATGTTGATAATGTTACAGGCAAAGCATGGAGGGCACTTCACTTTATTATGAGAATCTTGAGAAAGGCTAGCCCCAAATCGAGGGAAATAGCATATCTAACATTAGTGCGACCGTTAATGGAATACGGAACTATGTGTTGGGATCCCTATAGAATATATCAGATAAATTCCTTAGAAAGAATCCAGTATAGGGCAGCTAAATTTGTTAAAGGTAAAAGAGAAGATGGGAACGATACGATAAAAAAACTTAAATGGGAAACTTTGGAAAACAGACATAGGAAAACTAGAATAACATCATTGTATAGAGCACATCTAGGTCAGAAAGCATGGGTAGACATAACGGCTTGGTTAGAAAAGCCAACGTACTATGGTAGGAACGATCATGATTTTAAAATCAAATGTAGGAAACAGAAAACGGATGTAGGTAAATTCTCATTTTTAAATAGAACTATAAATGATTGGAATGACCTACCTGCAGCGGTCTTTGAGGGCTGTCCTTCCTTAAGGAGATTCAAGAATAATTTAAAGAGTTGTGTATAAAGTGAAAATTAAAATTAAGGTGACATTCAACATTTAATTTTTTAAGGTGACATGTATTTATCTAGCCTAACGAGTTTACTTCCTTGGTTTGAATTGTAAATTATTTAAAAATAGCGTGTAAGAGGGCCTTAGACTAGAAATGTTTAGTTTAAATGTAGTTCTGTTTATAAGTATGCATAAAAATGCAATTATTTGACTTATTTGAACTGTTGTATCAGTGAAGCGAGGTGAGTCAGTGAAGTTATGGTTTTACAGTGCAGTGAACAGTTCCGATCAGTGATAATTTATAGCGTCAATGAAATGTGTTCCATAGTGTCAGTGAAATGTGTGCTAAAGTGTCAGTGAAATGCGTCATAGTGCCACTACAGGGAATGAGATGAGAGTAAAGTGAAAGACTATTGAAACTTATGTAGGACCTATACATAATTATGTAGGTTGTGTTGTAAAATTAGGTGTTTTATTTTATGTTTTATTATTATTGTGTTAAATTGTATTGTGTATTCTTATTGTATTGTGTATAAAATTGTATGTGTGTTGTAAATTGTATTATGTATTGTAAATTTTATTGTGTATTGCTTATCATTTTAACTGTGTATTGTTAATATTGTATATACCACTGCCACGGGGTGCTTGCCCACTTGCAGCGTAAATAAATACATACATAAACTTACTCCAATTTAAAAACACTATTGCCCACGTGCATCAACGTCGGTTAGTGTAACCACCGGTTAAAATTATCACCTAACCCGTGGTTAAGCATTTTTACAGTGGATCGACCCCAGTTACAACTTAAATAGGAGGTTAACCACAGTAATCTCTAACCGGCCATATTCGAGCGGTTAAAGGAGATAACCAGTGATTAGTAGACCACGTAAAGCAAAATGGCGGCCAGAGCCACAGATGTTTATTTTGAAGATGATTATTATTATACAGTACTTGAATTAGTTGGATAGAGTGTGAGCGTGAAGTTTCTTTAGTGGAAAGAGAGAATTCTTACGAGGAATTAAGTGACAGAAAATTTCAGGAGGGATTTCGTTTATCAAAATCTACAAATGGATCACTTGATATAACACAAAAACAGTCATATTTCTCCTATGAATCGGCTGCTTATGTTACGATTCTATGTAACTGTTATTTTCTGTATTTTAAGAGAGAATACTCGAATATCTCTTTCTCTATGTCACTGGCTGAAGAAATAGAGGTTATGGATGGATCTTAGGATAATGAACAGGTCCCTGATGTAAATGGGATCCTGGATCGTACACACATTCCTACTCATCTTTTGCATCTTTTCCTTTATGGATATTATTTCTTTTTTATATAATATATTTACATCTAGTAAGTAAGTCTATCAATACTTCAACCTCACATTGGGATACAATCATTTTTGCATCCAATTTTCCATTTTGTACGATTTTAACCTAGCAACACTGAAAAACAACGAAATGTAACTCGTAAATATAACAGAGCCCAAAGGCAAACAAATGCAACGCGAAAATGTAGGACACGTTCATTTCAATGTAGAAAAGAGTGAGCGTAGTCGTTTTTAGACGTTGACTATTATCTTTGCAGTGGTATGGATGCTTTCCTTTAGTCATTTTGTAGAAACAGTGTACCATCATAGACTTTACTCTGGTTAAATGAGGTGTCAGCTAGCCATGTTTAAGTAATCGGTGATTGTGAATGGTGCACAGAAATGACATTTTAACCACGGTTACTGTTTAACTGTCGTTTCGTAATCTATGATTACTGCGTTTTTAAGCGATGTTGACGCACTTTGCCAATAATATATAATCACACCAATGGTGTTCACACAACATATATCAGATAAGCACTGCTTGCTCAATATGGGGTTACCGGATACTTGTGAGTGAGAAACAGGAAAAAAAAATTCAAAATACAGGGCAAAAGCAAGAAACAAAAGAATCTTGTAGGTCATACATCTTATGATTATTTTTAGATTAAAACTGTCACTTTATGCTGCAAAATTGGCACCGTAGAAGTGGGTAAAGTCAATCAGTGCGATTTTTATTGAAAATTATATATCTTCTCAGTTACTTGTTAAAATTTTGTTATGCTGACTTCATTGCCTTACATTGCAAATGTAAGCGAGAGGGACATCAAAAAGCCTGCGAATGCCAACAATAGGAACACTGTGTAATTACCGATGAAGTAAAAATTGTTATTTTCAACTTTTTCTCTTAAATGAAAGCAAAGTCTTACAAACTCTAAATTATATCAGCAGTGAAAGGAGACAGGAAGTATACGTAAGTACTTTTCATTGAGATTGTATCCTGAAATAATAGCTTTGCAGTTCGTAAATATTAGTATTGAAACTTATTATTTTAAGAAAACTTGTACCTTTGTAGGGTTAAGTCGATCATGCTATCGACCTACTCGAAACAGATAGGACCAGCAGGAAGAATAAATTATTCACCAAAATACCTCCAACTAACACTCATAAACAGAAAAGTGTCATAATATAGCTTATATTGATGGGATAGTGGGGACAGAGGAAGACGAAATTATGGTGAATTTCTTGCATAAGAGAAGCACTGCCAAAGGAACATATTTTGTACACCCCTCTGTACCTCACTATGGGAACAACGTAGTTTCTAAAGTGGCAGGAGGAGGGGAAGAT